>NW_027478613.1:0-70240 GCF_051014685.1 Ptiloglossa arizonensis | reverse complement strand
ATAACGTATGACGTATCACGAGTAAGATATGACCTATAACGTATAACGTATAACGTATAACGTAGAACGTATAACGCATAACGTATGACGTATCACGAATAAGGTATGACCTATAACGTATAACGTATAACGTATAACGTATGACGCATAACGTATAACGTATGACGTATAACGTATAACGTATAACTTATAACGTCTAACGTATAACGTATTATATAACGTATGACGTATAACGTATAACGTATAACATATAAACGATATAACGTATAACGTATAACGTATAACGTATAACGTATAACGTATAACGTATAACGTATAACGTATAACGTATAACGTATAACGTATAACGTATAACGTATAACGTATAACGTATAACGTATAACGTATAACGTATTACGTATAACGTATAACGTATAACGTATAACGTGTAACGTATAACGTAGAACGTGTAACGTATGACGTATAACGTGTAACATATAACGTATAACGTAGAACGTAGAACGTATAACGTATAACGTATGACGTATCACGAATAAGGTATGACCTATAACGTATAACGTATGACGTATAACGTATAACGTAGAACGTATAACGTATAACGTATAACGTATAACGTATAACGTATAACGTATAACGTATAACGTATAACGTATAACGTATAACGTATAACGTATAACGTATAACGTATAACGTATAACGTGTAACGTATAACGTATAACGTATATCGTAGAACGTATAACGTATAACGTATGACGTATCACGAATAAGGTATGACCTATAACGTATAACGTATAACGTATAACGTAGAACGTATAACGTATAACGTATGACGTATCACGAATAAGGTATGACCTATAACGTATAATGTATAACGTATAACGTATACCGTATAACGTATAACGTATAACGTATAACGTATAACGTATAACGTATAACGTATAACGTATAACGTATAACGTATAACGTATAACGTATAACGTATAACGTATAACGTATAACGTATAACGTATAACGTATAACGTACAACGTATGACGTATAACGTATAACGTAGAACGTATAACGTAGAACGTATAACGTATAACGTATGACGTATCACGAACAAGGTATGACCTTTAACGTATAACGTATAACGTATAACGTATAACGTATAACGTATAACGAATAACGTATAACGTATAACGTATAACGTATAACGTATAACGTATAACGTATAACGTATAACGTATAACGTATAACGTACAACGTATAACGTAGAACGTAGAACGTATAACGTATAACGTATAACGTATAACGTATAACGTATAACGTATAACGTATAACGTATAACGTATAACGTATAACGTATAACGTATAACGTATAACGTATAACGTATAACGTATAACGTATAACGTATAACGTATAACGTATAACGTATAACGTATAACGTATAACGTATAACGTATAACGTATAACGTATAACGTATAACGTATAACGTATAACGTATAACGTAGCACGTGGAACGTATAACGTATAACGTATAACGTATAACGTGTAACGTATAACGTATAACGTATATCGTAGAACGTATAACGTATAACGTATGACGTATCACGAATAAGATATGACCTATAACGTATAACGTATAACGTATAACGTAGAACGTATAACGCATAACGTATGACGTATCACGAATAAGGTATGACCTATAACGTATAACGTATAACGTATAACGTATGACGCATAACGTATAACGTATGACGTATAACGTATAACGTATAACTTATAACGTCTAACGTATAACGTATTATATAACGTATGACGTATAACGTATAACGTATAACATATAAACGATATAACGTATAACGTATAACGTATAACGTATAACGTATAACGTATAACGTATAACGTATAACGTATAACGTATAACGTATAACGTATAACGTATAACGTATAACGTATAACGTATAACGTATAACGTATAACGTATTACGTATAACGTATAACGTATAACGTATAACGTGTAACGTATAACGTAGAACGTGTAACGTATGACGTATAACGTGTAACATATAACGTATAACGTAGAACGTAGAACGTATAACGTATAACGTATGACGTATCACGAATAAGGTATGACCTATAACGTATAACGTATGACGTATAACGTATAACGTAGAACGTATAACGTATAACGTATAACGTATAACGTATAACGTATAACGTATAACGTATAACGTATAACGTATAACGTATAACGTATAACGTATAACGTATGACGTGTAACGTATAACGTATAACGTATATCGTAGAACGTATAACGTATAACGTATGACGTATCACGAATAAGGTATGACCTAGAACGTATAACGTATAACGTATAACGTAGAACGTATAACGTATAACGTATGACGTATCACGAATAAGGTATGACCTATAACGTATAATGTATAACGTATAACGTATACCGTATAACGTATAACGTATAACGTATAACGTATAACGTATAACGTATAACGTATAACGTATAACGTATAACGTATAACGTATAACGTATAACGTATAACGTATAACGTATAACGTATAACGTATAACGTATAACGTATAACGTATAACGTATAACGTATAACGTATAACGTATAACGTATAACGTATAACGTATAACGTATAACGTATAACGTATAACGTATAACGTATAACGTATAACGTATAACGTATAACGTATAACGTATAACGTATAACGTATGACGTATCACGAATAAGGTATGACCTATAACGTATAACGTATAACGTATGACGTATAACGTATAACGTATAACATATAAACGATATAACGTATAACGTATAACGTATAACGTTTAACGTATAACGCATAACGTATGACGTATCACGAATAAGGTATGACCTATAACGTATAACGTATAACGTATATCGTATGACGCATAACGTATAACGTATGACGTATAACGTATAACGTATAACATATAAACGATATAACGTATAACGTATAACGTATAACGTATAACGTATAACGTATAACGTATAACGTATAACGTATAACGTACAACGTACAACGTGTAACGTATATCGTATAACGTATTACGTATAACGTATAACGTATAACGTGTAACATATGACGTATAACGTATAACGTAGAACGTATAACGTATAACGAATGACGTGTAACGTATAACGTAGAACGTGTAACGTATTTATAATGTATAACGTATAACGTATAACGTATAACGTATAACGAATAACGTATAACGTATAACGTATAACGTATAACGTATAACGTATAACGTATAACGTATAACGTATAACGTATAACGTACAACGTATAACGTAGAACGTAGAACGTATAACGTATAACGTATAACGTATAACGTATAACGTATAACGTATAACGTATAACGTATAACGTATAACGTATAACGTATAACGTATAACGTATAACGTATAACGTATAACGTATAACGTATAACGTATAACGTATAACGTATAACGTATAACGTATAACGTATAACGTATAACGTATAACGTATAACGTATAACGTATAACGTATAACGTATAACGTAGCACGTGGAACGTATAACGTATAACGTATAACGTATAACGTGTAACGTATAACGTATAACGTATATCGTAGAACGTATAACGTATAACGTATGACGTATCACGAATAAGATATGACCTATAACGTATAACGTATAACGTATAACGTAGAACGTATAACGCATAACGTATGACGTATCACGAATAAGGTATGACCTATAACGTATAACGTATAACGTATAACGTATGACGCATAACGTATAACGTATGACGTATAACGTATAACGTATAACTTATAACGTCTAACGTATAACGTATTATATAACGTATGACGTATAACGTATAACGTATAACATATAAACGATATAACGTATAACGTATAACGTATAACGTATAACGTATAACGTATAACGTATAACGTATAACGTATAACGTATAACGTATAACGTATAACGTATAACGTATAACGTATAACGTATAACGTATAACGTATAACGTATTACGTATAACGTATAACGTATAACGTATAACGTGTAACGTATAACGTAGAACGTGTAACGTATGACGTATAACGTGTAACATATAACGTATAACGTAGAACGTAGAACGTATAACGTATAACGTATGACGTATCACGAATAAGGTATGACCTATAACGTATAACGTATGACGTATAACGTATAACGTAGAACGTATAACGTATAACGTATAACGTATAACGTATAACGTATAACGTATAACGTATAACGTATAACGTATAACGTATAACGTATAACGTATAACGTATGACGTGTAACGTATAACGTATAACGTATATCGTAGAACGTATAACGTATAACGTATGACGTATCACGAATAAGGTATGACCTAGAACGTATAACGTATAACGTATAACGTAGAACGTATAACGTATAACGTATGACGTATCACGAATAAGGTATGACCTATAACGTATAATGTATAACGTATAACGTATACCGTATAACGTATAACGTATAACGTATAACGTATAACGTATAACGTATAACGTATAACGTATAACGTATAACGTATAACGTATAACGTATAACGTATAACGTATAACGTATAACGTATAACGTATAACGTATAACGTATAACGTATAACGTATAACGTATAACGTATAACGTATAACGTATAACGTATAACGTATAACGTATAACGTATAACGTATAACGTATAACGTATAACGTATAACGTATAACGTATAACGTATAACGTATAACGTATGACGTATCACGAATAAGGTATGACCTATAACGTATAACGTATAACGTATGACGTATAACGTATAACGTATAACATATAAACGATATAACGTATAACGTATAACGTATAACGTTTAACGTATAACGCATAACGTATGACGTATCACGAATAAGGTATGACCTATAACGTATAACGTATAACGTATATCGTATGACGCATAACGTATAACGTATGACGTATAACGTATAACGTATAACATATAAACGATATAACGTATAACGTATAACGTATAACGTATAACGTATAACGTATAACGTATAACGTATAACGTATAACGTACAACGTACAACGTGTAACGTATATCGTATAACGTATTACGTATAACGTATAACGTATAACGTGTAACATATGACGTATAACGTATAACGTAGAACGTATAACGTATAACGAATGACGTGTAACGTATAACGTAGAACGTGTAACGTATTTATAATGTATAACGTATAACGTATAACGTATAACGTATAACGTATAACGTATAACGTATAACGTATAACGTATAACGTATAACGTATAACGTATAACGTATAACGTATAACGTATAACGTATAACGTATAACGTATGACGTATCACGAATAAGGTATGACCTATAACGTATAACGTATAACGTATAACGTAGAACGTATAACGCATAACGTATGACGTATCACGAATAAGGTATGACCTATAACGTATAACGTATAACGTATATCGTATGACGCATAACGTATAACGTATGACGTATAACGTATAACGTATAACATATAAACGATATAACGTATAACGTATAACGTATAACGTATAACGTATAACGTATAACGTATAACGTATAACGTATAACGTATAACGTACAACGTGTAACGTATATCGTATAACGTATTACGTATAACGTATAACGTATAACGTGTAACATATGACGTATAACGTATAACGTAGAACGTATAACGTATAACGAATGACGTGTAACGTATAACGTAGAACGTGTAACGTATTTATAACGTATAACGTATAACGTATAACGTATAACGTATAACGTATAACGTATAACGTATAACGTATAACGTATAACGTATAACGTATAACGTATAACGTATAACGTATAACGTATAACGTATAACGTATAACGTATAACGTATAACGTATAACGTATAACGTATTACGTATAACGTATAACGTATAACGTATAACGTGTAACGTATAACGTAGAACGTGTAACGTATGACGTATAACGTGTAACATATAACGTATAACGTATAACGTAGAACGTATAACGTAGAACGTATAACGTATAACGTATGACGTATCACGAATAAGGTATGACCTATAACGTATAACGTATAACGTATAACGTATAACGTAGAACGTATAACGTATAACGTATAACGTAGAACGTATAATGTATAACGTATCACGTATAACGTATAACGTATAACGTAGAACGTATAACGTATAACGTATGACGTATCACGAATAAGGTATGACCTATAACGTATAACGTATAACGTATAACGTATAACGTAGAACGTAGAACGTATAACGTATAACGTATAACGTATAACGTAGAACGTATAACGTATAACGTATCACGTATAACGTATAACGTATAACGTATAACGTATAACGTATAACGTATAACGTATAACGTATAACGTATAACGTATTACGTATAACGTATAACGTATAACGTATAACGTATAACGTATTTATAACGTATAACGTATAACGTATAACGTATAACGTATAACGTATAACGTATAACGTATAACGTATAACGTATAACGTATAACGTATAACGTATAACGTATAACGTATAACGTATAACGTATAACGTATAACGTATTACGTATAACGTATAACGTATAACGTATAACGTGTAACGTATAACGTAGAACGTGTAACGTATGACGTATAACGTGTAACATATAACGTATAACGTATAACGTAGAACGTATAACGTATAACGTATGACGTATCACGAATAAGGTATGACCTATAACGTATAACGTATAACGTATAACGTATGACGCATAACGTATAACGTATGACGTATAACGTATAACGTATAACTTATAACGTCTAACGTATAACGTATAACGTATAACGTATGACGTATAACGTATAACGTATAACGTATAAACGATAGAACGTATAACGTATAACGTATAACGTATAACGTATAACGTATAACGTATAACGTATAACGTACAACGTATAACGTATATCGTATAACGTATTACGTATAACGTATAACGTATAACGTATAACGTATAACGTATAACGTATAACGTATAACGTATAACGTATAACGTGTAACGTATAACGTATAACGTATATCGTACAACGTATAACGTATAACGTATGACGTATCACGAATAAGGTATGACCTATAACGTATAACGTATAACGTATAACGTAGAACGTATAACGTATAACGTATGACGTATCACGAATAAGGTATGACCTATAACGTATAACGTATAACGTATAACGTATAACGTATAACGTATAACGTATAACGTATAACGTATAACGTATAACGTATTACGTATAACGTATAACGTATAACGTATAACGTATAACGTATAACGTATAACGTATAACGTATAACGTATAACGTATAACGTATAACGTATAACGTATAACGTATAACGTATAACGTATAACGTATAACGTATAACGTATAACGTATAACGTATAACGTATAACGTATAACGTATAACGTATAACGTATAACGTATGACGCATAACGTATAACGCATGACGTATAACGTATAACGTATAACTTATAACGTCTAACGTATAACCTATAACGTATAACGTATAACGTATAACGTATAACGTATAACGTATAACGTATAACGTATAACGTATAACGTATAACGTATAACGTATAACGTATAACGTATAACGTATAACGTATAACGTATAACGTATAACGTATAACGTATAACGTATAACGTATAACGTATAACGTGTAACGTATAACGTATAACGTATATCGTACAACGTATAACGTATAACGTATGACGTATCACGAATAAGGTATGACCTATAACGTATAACGTATAACGTATAACGTAGAACGTATAACGTATAACGTATGACGTATCACGAATAAGGTATGACCTATAACGTATAACGTATAACGTATAACGTATGACGCATAACGTATAACGTATGACGTATAACGTATAACGTATAACTTATAACGTCTAACGTATAACGTATAACGTATAACGTATGACGTATAACGTATAACGTATAACGTATAAACGATAGAACGTATAACGTATAACGTATAACGTATAACGTATAACGTATAACGTATAACGTATAACGTACAACGTATAACGTATATCGTATAACGTATTACGTATAACGTATAACGTATAACGTATAACGTATAACGTATAACGTATAACGTATAACGTATAACGTATAACGTATAACGTGTAACGTATAACGTATAACGTATATCGTACAACGTATAACGTATAACGTATGACGTATCACGAATAAGGTATGACCTATAACGTATAACGTATAACGTATAACGTAGAACGTATAACGTATAACGTATGACGTATCACGAATAAGGTATGACCTATAACGTATAATGTATAACGTATAACGTATACCGTATAACGTATAACGTATAACGTATAACGTATAACGTATAACGTATAACGTATAACGTATAACGTATAACGTATAACGTATAACGTATAACGTATAACGTATAACGTATAACGTATAACGTATAACGTATAACGTATAACGTATAACGTATAACGTATAACGTATAACGTATAACGTATAACGTATAACGTATAACGTATAACGTATAACGTATAACGTACAACGTGTAACGTATATCGTATAACGTATTACGTATAACGTATAACGTATAACGTGTAACATATGACGTATAACGTATAACGTAGAACGTATAACGTATAACGAATGACGTGTAACGTATAACGTAGAACGTGTAACGTATTTATAACGTATAACGTATAACGTATAACGTATAACGTATAACGTATAACGTATAACGTATAACGTATAACGTATAACGTATAACGTATAACGTATAACGTATAACGTATAACGTATAACGTATAACGTATAACGTATAACGTATAACGTATAACGTATAACGTATTACGTATAACGTATAACGTATAACGTATAACGTGTAACGTATAACGTAGAACGTGTAACGTATGACGTATAACGTGTAACATATAACGTATAACGTATAACGTAGAACGTATAACGTAGAACGTATAACGTATAACGTATGACGTATCACGAATAAGGTATGACCTATAACGTATAACGTATAACGTATAACGTATAACGTAGAACGTATAACGTATAACGTATAACGTAGAACGTATAATGTATAACGTATCACGTATAACGTATAACGTATAACGTAGAACGTATAACGTATAACGTATGACGTATCACGAATAAGGTATGACCTATAACGTATAACGTATAACGTATAACGTATAACGTAGAACGTAGAACGTATAACGTATAACGTATAACGTATAACGTAGAACGTATAACGTATAACGTATCACGTATAACGTATAACGTATAACGTATAACGTATAACGTATAACGTATAACGTATAACGTATAACGTATAACGTATTACGTATAACGTATAACGTATAACGTATAACGTATAACGTATTTATAACGTATAACGTATAACGTATAACGTATAACGTATAACGTATAACGTATAACGTATAACGTATAACGTATAACGTATAACGTATAACGTATAACGTATAACGTATAACGTATAACGTATAACGTATAACGTATAACGTATAACGTATAACGTATTACGTATAACGTATAACGTATAACGTATAACGTGTAACGTATAACGTAGAACGTGTAACGTATGACGTATAACGTGTAACATATAACGTATAACGTATAACGTAGAACGTATAACGTATAACGTATGACGTATCACGAATAAGGTATGACCTATAACGTATAACGTATAACGTATAACGTATGACGCATAACGTATAACGTATGACGTATAACGTATAACGTATAACTTATAACGTCTAACGTATAACGTATAACGTATAACGTATGACGTATAACGTATAACGTATAACGTATAAACGATAGAACGTATAACGTATAACGTATAACGTATAACGTATAACGTATAACGTATAACGTATAACGTACAACGTATAACGTATATCGTATAACGTATTACGTATAACGTATAACGTATAACGTATAACGTATAACGTATAACGTATAACGTATAACGTATAACGTATAACGTATAACGTATAACGTATAACGTATAACGTATAACGTATAACGTATAACGTATAACGTATAACGTATAACGTATAATGTATAACGTATAACGTATAACGTATAACGTATAACGTATAACGTATAACGTATAACGTATGACGCATAACGTATAACGTATGACGTATAACGGATAACGTATAACTTATAACGTCTAACGTATAACCTATAACGTATAACGTATAACGTATAACGTATAACGTATAACGTATAACGTATAACGTATAACGTATAACGTATAACGTATAACGTATAACGTATAACGTATAACGTATAACGTATAACGTATAACGTATAACGTATAACGTATAACGTATAACGTGTAACGTATAACGTATAACGTATATCGTACAACGTATAACGTATAACGTATGACGTATCACGATTAAGGTATGACCTATAACGTATAACGTATAACGTATAACGTAGAACGTATAACGTATAACGTATGACGTATCACGAATAAGGTATGACCTATAACGTATAACGTATAACGTATAACGTATAACGTATAACGTATAACGTATAACGTATAACGTATAACGTATAACGTACAACGTATAACGTATAACGTATAACGTATAACGTATAACGTATAACGTATAACGTATAACGTATAACGTATAACGTATAACGTATAACGTATAACGTATAACGTATAACGTATAACGTATAACGTATAACGTAGAACGTGGAACGTGTAACGTATAACGTATAACGTATAACGAGTAACGTATAACGTATAACGTATATCGTAGAACGTATAACGTATAACGTATGACGTATCACGAATAAGGTATGACCTATAACGTATAACGTATAACGTATAACGTAGAACGTATAACGCATAACGTATGACGTATCACGAATAAGGTATGACCTATAACGTATAACGTATAACGTATAACGTATGACGCATAACGTATAACGTATGATGTATAACGTATAACGTATAACATATAAACGATATAACGTATAACGTATAACGTATAACGTATAACGTATAACGTATAACGTATAACGTATAACGTACAACGTGTAACGTATATCGTATAACGTATTACGTATAACGTATAACGTATAACGTATAACGTATAACGTGTAACGTATAACGTAGAACGTGTAACGTATTTATAACGTATAACGTATAACGTATAACGTATAACGTATAACGTATAACGTATAACGTATAACGTATAACGTATAACGTATAACGTATAACGTATAACGTATAACGTATAACGTATAACGTATAACGTATAACGTATAACGTATAACGTATTACGTATAACGTATAACGTATAACGTATAACGTGTAACGTATAACGTAGAACGTGTAACGTATGACGTATAACGTGTAACATATAACGTATAACGTATAACGTAGAACGTATAACGTAGAACGTATAACGTATAACGTATGACGTATCACGAATAAGGTATGACCTATAACGTATAACGTATAACGTATAACGTATAACGTAGAACGTATAACGTATAACGTATAACGTAGAACGTATAACGTATAACGTATCACGTATAACGTATAACGTATAACGTAGAACGTATAACGTATAACGTATGACGTATCACGAATAAGGTATGACCTATAACGTATAACGTATAACGTATAACGTATAACGTAGAACGTATAACGTATAACGTATAACGTAGAACGTATAACGTATAACGTATCACGTATAACGTATAACGTATAACGTATAACGTATAACGTATAACGTATAACGTATAACGTATAACGTATAACGTATTACGTATAACGTATAACGTATAACGTATAACGTATTTATAACGTATAACGTATAACGTATAACGTATAACGTATAACGTATAACGTATAACGTATAACGTATAACGTATAACGTATAACGTATAACGTATAACGTATAACGTATAACGTATAACGTATAACGTATAACGTATAACGTATAACGTATAACGTATTACGTATAACGTATAACGTATAACGTATAACGTGTAACGTATAACGTAGAACGTGTAACGTATGACGTATAACGTGTAACATATAACGTATAACGTATAACGTAGAACGTATAACGTATAACGTATGACGTATCACGAATAAGGTATGACCTATAACGTACAACGTATGACGTATAACGTATAACGTAGAACGTATAACGTAGAACGTATAACGTATAACGTATGACGTATCACGAACAAGGTATGACCTTTAACGTATAACGTATAACGTATAACGTATAACGTATAACGTATAACGAATAACGTATAACGTATAACGTATAACGTATAACGTATAACGTATAACGTATAACGTATAACGTATAACGTATAACGTACAACGTATAACGTAGAACGTAGAACGTATAACGTATAACGTATAACGTATAACGTATAACGTATAACGTATAACGTATAACGTATAACGTATAACGTATAACGTATAACGTATAACGTATAACGTATAACGTATAACGTATAACGTATAACGTATAACGTATAACGTATAACGTATAACGTATAACGTATAACGTATAACGTATAACGTATAACGTATAACGTATAACGTATAACGTATAACGTATAACGTAGAACGTGGAACGTATAACGTATAACGTATAACGTATAACGTGTAACGTATAACGTATAACGTATATCGTAGAACGTATAACGTATAACGTATGACGTATCACGAATAAGATATGACCTATAACGTATAACGTATAACGTATAACGTAGAACGTATAACGCATAACGTATGACGTATCACGAATAAGGTATGACCTATAACGTATAACGTATAACGTATAACGTATGACGCATAACGTATAACGTATGACGTATAACGTATAACGTATAACTTATAACGTCTAACGTATAACGTATTATATAACGTATGACGTATAACGTATAACGTATAACATATAAACGATATAACGTATAACGTATAACGTATAACGTATAACGTATAACGTATAACGTATAACGTATAACGTATAACGTATAACGTATAACGTATAACGTATAACGTATAACGTATAACGTATAACGTATAACGTATTACGTATAACGTATAACGTATAACGTATAACGTGTAACGTATAACGTAGAACGTGTAACGTATGACGTATAACGTGTAACATATAACGTATAACGTAGAACGTAGAACGTATAACGTATAACGTATGACGTATCACGAATAAGGTATGACCTATAACGTATAACGTATGACGTATAACGTATAACGTAGAACGTATAACGTATAACGTATAACGTATAACGTATAACGTATAACGTATAACGTATAACGTATAACGTATAACGTATAACGTATAACGTATAACGTATAACGTATAACGTGTAACGTATAACGTATAACGTATATCGTAGAACGTATAACGTATAACGTATGACGTATCACGAATAAGGTATGACCTATAACGTATAACGTATAACGTATAACGTAGAACGTATAACGTATAACGTATGACGTATCACGAATAAGGTATGACCTATAACGTATAATGTATAACGTATAACGTATACCGTATAACGTATAACGTATAACGTATAACGTATAACGTATAACGTATAACGTATAACGTATAACGTATAACGTATAACGTATAACGTATAACGTATAACGTATAACGTATAACGTATAACGTACAACGTATGACGTATAACGTATAACGTAGAACGTATAACGTAGAACGTATAACGTATAACGTATGACGTATCACGAACAAGGTATGACCTTTAACGTATAACGTATAACGTATAACGTATAACGTATAACGTATAACGAATAACGTATAACGTATAACGTATAACGTATAACGTATAACGTATAACGTATAACGTATAACGTATAACGTATAACGTACAACGTATAACGTAGAACGTAGAACGTATAACGTATAACGTATAACGTATAACGTATAACGTATAACGTATAACGTATAACGTATAACGTATAACGTATAAGGTATAACGTATAACGTATAACGTATAACGTATAACGTATAACGTATAACGTATAACGTATAACGTATAACGTATAACGTATAACGTATAACGTATAACGTATAACGTATAACGTATAACGTATAACGTATAACGTATAACGTAGAACGTGGAACGTATAACGTATAACGTATAACGTATAACGTGTAACGTATAACGTATAACGTATATCGTAGAACGTATAACGTATAACGTATGACGTATCACGAATAAGATATGACCTATAACGTATAACGTATAACGTATAACGTAGAACGTATAACGCATAACGTATGACGTATCACGAATAAGGTATGACCTATAACGTATAACGTATAACGTATAACGTATGACGCATAACGTATAACGTATGACGTATAACGTATAACGTATAACTTATAACGTCTAACGTATAACGTATTATATAACGTATGACGTATAACGTATAACGTATAACATATAAACGATATAACGTATAACGTATAACGTATAACGTATAACGTATAACGTATAACGTATAACGTATAACGTATAACGTATAACGTATAACGTAGAACGTAGAACGTATAACGTATAACGTATGACGTATCACGAATAAGGTATGACCTATAACGTATAACGTATGACGTATAACGTATAACGTATAACGTATAACGTAGAACGTATAACGTATAACGTATAACGTAGAACGTATAATGTATAACGTATCACGTATAACGTATAACGTATAACGTAGAACGTATAACGTATAACGTATGACGTATCACGAATAAGGTATGACCTATAACGTATAACGTATAACGTATAACGTATAACGTAGAACGTAGAACGTATAACGTATAACGTATAACGTATAACGTAGAACGTATAACGTATAACGTATCACGTATAACGTATAACGTATAACGTATAACGTATAACGTATAACGTATAACGTATAACGTATAACGTATAACGTATTACGTATAACGTATAACGTATAACGTATAACGTATAACGTATTTATAACGTATAACGTATAACGTATAACGTATAACGTATAACGTATAACGTATAACGTATAACGTATAACGTATAACGTATAACGTATAACGTATAACGTATAACGTATAACGTATAACGTATAACGTATAACGTATAACGTATTACGTATAACGTATAACGTATAACGTATAACGTGTAACGTATAACGTAGAACGTGTAACGTATGACGTATAACGTGTAACATATAACGTATAACGTATAACGTAGAACGTATAACGTATAACGTATGACGTATCACGAATAAGGTATGACCTATAACGTATAACCTATAACGTATAACGTATAACGTATAACGTATAACGTATAACGTATGACGTATAACGTATAACGTATAACTTATAACGTCTAACGTATAACGTATAACGTATAACGTATAACGTATCACGTATAACCTATATTGTGTAACGTCTAACGTATAGCGATAGACGTATAACGTATAATGTATAACGTATAACGTATAACGTATAACGTATAACGTATAACGTATAACGTATAACGTATAACGTATAACGTATAACGTATAACGTATAACGTATAACGTATAACGTATAACGTATAACGTATAACCTATATTGTGTAACATCTAACGTATAACGAATGACGTATAACGTATATTGTATTATATAACGTATAACGTATAACGTATAACGTATAACGTATAACGTATAACGTAGAACGTATAACGTATAACGTATAACGTATGACGTATCACGAATAAGGTATGACCTATAACGTATAACGTATAACGTATAACGTATGACGTATAACGTATAACGTATGACGTATAACGTATAACGTATAACGTATAACGTATAACGTATAACGTATAACTTATATCGTATAACGTATAACGTATGACGTATAACGTATAAAGTATTACGTATAACGTATAAACGATATAACGTATAACGTATAACGTATAACGTATAACGTATAACGTATAACGTATAACGTATAACGTATAACGTATAACGTATAACGTATAACGTATAACGTATAACGTATAACGTATAACGTATAACGTATTACGTATAACGTATAACGTATAACGTATAACGTATAACGTATAACGTATATCGTATAACGTATAACGTATAACGTATAACGTATAACGTATAACGTATAACGTATAACGTATAACGTGTAACGTATAACGTATAACGTATAACGTATGACGTATCACCTATAAGGAACGACCTCTAACGTATAACGTATAACGTATAACGTATAACGTATAACGTATAACGTATAACGTATAACGTATAACGTATAACGTATAACGTATAACGTATAACGTATAACGTATAACGTACAACGTATAACGTATAACGTATAACGTATAACGTATAACGTATAACGTATAACGTATAGCGTATAACGTATAACGTATAACGTCTAACGTATAACGTACAACGTATAACGTATAACGTATAACGTATAACGTATAACGTATAACGTATAACGTATAACGTATAGCGTATAACGTATAACGTATAACGTCTAACGTATAACGTATAACGTATAACGTATAACGTATAACGTATAACGTATAACGTATAAGGTGTAACGTATAACGTATAACGTATAACGTATGACGTATCACCTATAAGGAACGACCTCTAACGTATAACGTATTACGTATAACGTATAACGTATAACGTATAACGTATAACGTATAACGTATAACGTATAACGTATAACGTATAAGGTATAACGTATAACGTATAACGTACAACGTATAACGTATAACGTATAACGTATAACGTATAACGTATAACGTATAACGTATAACGTATAACGTATAACGTATTACGTATAACGTATAACGTATAACGTATAACGTATAACGTATAACGTATATCGTATAACGTATATCGTATAACGTATAACGTATAACGTATAACGTATAACGTATAACGTATAACGTGTAACGTATAACGTATAACGTATAACGTATGACGTATCACCTATAAGGAACGACCTCTAACGTATAACGTATTACGTATAACGTATAACGTATAACGTATAACGTATAACGTATAACGTATAACGTATAACGTATAACGTATAACGTATAAGGTATAACGTATAACGTATAACGTATAACGTATAACGTATAACGTATAACGTATAACGTATAACGTATAACGTATAACGTATAACGTATAACGTATAACGTATAACGTGTAACGTATAACGTATAACGTATAACGTATGACGTATCACCTATAAGGAACGACCTCTAACGTATAACGTATTACGTATAACGTATAACGTATAACGTATAACGTATAACGTATAACGTATAACGTATAACGTATAACGTATAACGTATAACGTATAAGGTATAACGTATAACGTATAACGTATAACGTATAACGTATAACGTATAACGTATAACGTATAACGTATAACGTATAACGTATAACGTATAACGTATAACGTATAACGTACAACGTATAACGTATAACGTATAACGTATAACGTATAACGTATAACGTATAACGTATAGCGTATAACGTATAACGTATAACGTCTAACGTATAACGTATAACGTATAACGTATAACGTATAACGTATAACGTATAACGTATAAGGTGTAACGTATAACGTATAACGTATAACGTATGACGTATCACCGATAAGGAACGACCTCTAACGTATAACGTATTACGTATAACGTATAACGTATAACGTATAACGTATAACGTATAACGTATAACGTATAACGTATAACGTATAACGTAGAACGTATAACGTATAATGTATAACCTATATTGTGTAACATCTAACGTATAACGAATGACGTATATCGTATATTGTATTATATAACGTATAGCGTATAACGTATAACGTATAACGTATAACGTATAACGTATAACGTATAACGTATAACGTATAACGTATAACGTGTAACGTATAACGTGTAACGTCTAACGTATAATGTATGACGTATAACGTATAACGTATAACGCATAACGTATAACGTATAACGTATAACGTATAGCGTATAACGTATAACGTATAACGTATAACGTATAACGTATAACGTATAACGTATAACGTATAACGTATAACGTATAACGTATAACGTATAACGTATAACGTACAACGTATAACGTATAACGTATAACGTATAACGTATAACGTATAACGTATAACGTATAACGTATAACGTATAACGTATAACGTATAACGTATAACGTATAACGTATAACGTATAACGTATAACGTATAACGTATAACGTATAACGTACAACGTATAACGTATAACGTATGACGTATAACGTATAACGTATGACGTATAACGTATAACGTATAACGTATAACGTATAACGTATAACTTATATCGTATAACGTATAACGTATGACGTATAACGTATAACGTATTACGTATAACGTATAAACGATATAACGTATAACGTATAACGTATAACGTATAACGTATAACGTATAACGTATAACGTATAACGTATAACGTATAACGTATAACGTATAACGTATAACGTATAACGTATAACGTATAACGTATAAGGTATAACGTATAACGTATAACGTATAACGTATAACGTATAACGTATAACGTATAACGTATAACGTATAACGTATAACGTATAACGTATAACGTATAACGTATAACGTATAACCTATAACGTATTTTCTATAACGTATAACGTATAACGTATAACGTATAACGTATAACGTATAACGTATAACGTATAACGTATAACGTATAACGTATAACGTATAACGTATAACGTATAACGTATAACGTATTACGTATAACCTATAACGTATAACGTATAACGTATAACGTATAACGTATAACGTATGACGTATAACGTATAACGTATAACTTATAACGTCTAACGTATAACGTATAACGTATAACGTATAACGTATCACGTATAACCTATATTGTGTAACGTCTAACGTATAGCGATAGACGTATAACGTATAATGTATAACGTATAACGTAGAACGTAGAACGTGTAACGTATAACGTATAACGTGTAACATATAACGTATAACGTATAACGTATAACGTATAACGTATAACGTATAACGTATAACGTATGACGTATAACCTATATTGTGTAACATCTAACGTATAACGAATGACGTATAACGTATAACGTATAACCTATAACGTATATTCTATAACGTATAACGTATAACGTATAACGTATAACGTATAACGTATAACGTATAACGTATAACGTATAACGTATAACGTATAATGTATAACCTATATTGTGTAACATCTAACGTATAACGAATGACGTATAACGTATATTGTATTATATAACGTATAGCGTATAACGTATAACGTATAACGTATAACGTATAACGTATAACGTATAACGTATAACGTATAACGTATAACGTGTAACGTATAACGTGTAACGTCTAACGTATAATGTATGACGTATAACGTATAACGTATAACGCATAACGTATAACGTATAACGTATAACGTATAGCGTATAACGTATAACGTATAACGTATAACGTATAACGTATAACGTATAACGTATAACGTATAATGTATAACGTATAACGTATAACGTATAACGTATAACGTACAACGTATAACGTATAACGTATAACGTATAACGTATAACGTATAACGTATAACGTATAACGTATAACGTATAACGTATAACGTATAACGTATAACGTATAACGTATAACGTATAACGTATAACGTATAACGTATAACGTATAACGTACAACGTATAACGTATAACGTATGACGTATAACGTATAACGTATGACGTATAACGTATAACGTATAACGTATAACGTATAACGTATAACTTATATCGTATAACGTATAACGTATGACGTATAACGTATAACGTATTACGTATAACGTATAAACGATATAACGTATAACGTATAACGTATAACGTATAACGTATAACGTATAACGTATAACGTATAACGTATAACGTATAACGTATAACGTATAACGTATAACGTATAACGTATAAGGTATAACGTATAACGTATAACGTATAACGTATAACGTATAACGTATAACGTATAACGTATAACGTATAACGTATAACGTATAACGTATAACGTATAACGTATAACATATAACCTATAACGTATTTTCTATAACGTATAACGTATAACGTATAACGTATAACGTATAACGTATAACGTATAACGTATAACGTATAACGTATAACGTATAACGTATAACGTATAACGTATAACGTATAACGTATTACGTATAACCTATAACGTATAACGTATAACGTATAACGTATAACGTATAACGTATGACGTATAACGTATAACGTATAACTTATAACGTCTAACGTATAACGTATAACGTATAACGTATAACGTATCACGTATAACCTATATTGTGTAACGTCTAACGTATAGCGATAGACGTATAACGTATAATGTATAACGTATAACGTAGAACGTAGAACGTGTAACGTATAACGTATAACGTGTAACATATAACGTATAACGTATAACGTATAACGTATAACGTATAACGTATAACGTATAACGTATGACGTATAACCTATATTGTGTAACATCTAACGTATAACGAATGACGTATAACGTATAACGTATAACCTATAACGTATATTCTATAACGTATAACGTATAACGTATAACGTATAACGTATAACGTATAACGTATAATGTATAACGTATAACGTATAACGTATAACGTATAACGTACAACGTATAACGTATAACGTATAACGTATAACGTATAACGTATAACGTATAACGTATGACGTATAACCTATATTGTGTAACATCTAACGTATAACGAATGTCGTATAACGTATATTGTATAACGTATAACGTATAACGTACAACGTATAACGTATAACGTATAACGTATAACGTATAACGTATAACGTATAACGTATAACGTATAACGTATAACGTATAACGCATAACGTATAACGTATAACTTATATCGTATAACGTATAACGTATGACGTATAACGTATAACGTATTACGTATAACGTATAAACGATATAACGTATAACGTATAACGTATAACGTATAACGTATAACGTATTACGTATAACGTATAAACGATATAACGTATAACGTATAACGTATAACGTATAACGTATAACGTATAACGTATAACGTATAACGTATAACGTATAACGTATAACGTATAACGTATAACGTATAACGTATTACGTATAAAGTATAACGTATAACGTATAACGTATAACGTATAACGTATAACGTATTACGTATAACGTATAAACGATATAACGTATAACGTATAACGTATAACGTATAACGTATAACGTATAACGTATAACGTATAACGTATAACGTATAACGTATTACGTATAAAGTATAACGTATAACGTATAACGTATAACGTATAACGTATAGCGTATAACGTATAACGTATAACGTATAACGTATAACGTATAACGTATAACGTATAACGTATAACTTATATCGTATAACGTATAACGTATAACGTATAACGTATAGCGTATAACGTAAAACGTATAACGTCTAACGTATAACGTATAACGTATAACGTATAACGTATAACGTATAACGTATAACGTATAAGGTGTAACGTATAACGTATAACGTATAACGTATGACGTATCACCTATAAGGAACGACCTCTAACGTATAACGTATTACGTATAACGTATAACGTATAACGTATAACGTATAACGTATAACGTATAACGTATAACGTATAACGTATAACGTATAACGTATAACGTATAACGTATAACGTATAACGTACAACGTATAACGTATTACGTATACCGTATAAACGATATAACGTATAACGTATAACGTATAACGTATAACGTATAACGTATAACGTATAACGTATAACGTATAACGTATAACGTATAACGTATAACGTATAACGTATAACGTATTACGTATAACGTATAACGTATAACGTATAACGTATAACGTATAACGTATATCGTATAACGTATAACGTATAACGTATAACGTATAACGTATAACGTATAACGTATAACGTATAACGTATAACGTATAACGTGTAACGTATAACGTATAACGTATAACGTATGACGTATCACCTATAAGGAACGACCTCTAACGTCTAACGTATAACGTATAACGTATGACGTATAACGTATAACGTATAACGTATAACGTATAACGTATAACGTATAACGTATAACGTATAACGTATAGCGTATAACGTATAACGTATAACGTATGACGTATAACGTATAACGTATAACGTATAACGTATAACGTATAACGTATAACGTATAACGTATAACGTGTAACGTATAACGTATAACGTATAACGTATAACGTATAACGTATAACGCATAACGTATAACGCATAACGCATAACGTATAACGTATAACGTGTAACGTATAACGTAGAACGTAGAACGTGTAACGTATAACGTATAACGTGTAACATATAACGTATAACGTATAACGTAGAACGTATAACGTATAGCGTATAACGTCTAACGTATAACGTATAACGTATAACGTATAACGTATAACGTATAACGTATAAGGTGTAACGTATAACGTATTACGTATAACGTATGACGTATCACCTATAAGGAACGACCTCTAACGTATAACGTATTACGTATAACGTATAACGTATAACGTATAACGTATAACGTATAACGTATAACGTATAACGTATAACGTATAACGTATAACGTATAACGTACAACGTATAACGTACAACGTATAACGTATTACGTATAACGTATAAACGATATAACGTATATCGTATAACGTATAACGTATAACGTATAACGTATAACGTATAACGTACAACGTATAACGTATAACGTATAACGTATAACGTATAACGTATAACGTATAACGTATAACGTATAACGTATAACGTATTACGTATAACGTATAACGTATAACGTATAACGTATAACGTATAACGTATATCGTATAACGTATAACGTATAACGTATAACGTATAACGTATAACGTATAACGTATAACGTATAACGTATAACGTATAACGTATAACGTATAACGTATAGCGTATAACGTATAACGTATAACGTATAACGTATAACGTCTAACGTACAACGTATAACGTATAACGCATAACGTATAACGCATAACGCATAACGTATAACGTATAACGTGTAACGTATAACGTAGAACGTAGAACGTGTAACGTATAACGTATAACGTGTAACATATAACGTATAACGTATAACGTATAACGTATAACGTATAACGTATAACGTATAACGTATGACGTATAACCTATATTGTGTAACATCTAACGTATAACGAATGACGTATAACGTATAACGTATAACCTATAACGTATATTCTATAACGTATAACGTATAACGTATAACGTATAACGTATAACGTATAACGTATAATGTATAACGTATAACGTATAACGTATAACGTATAACGTACAACGTATAACGTATAACGTATAACGTATAACGTATAACGTATAACGTATAACGTATGACGTATAACCTATATTGTGTAACATCTAACGTATAACGAATGACGTATAACGTATATTGTATAACGTATAACGTATAACGTACAACGTATAACGTATAACGTATAACGTATAACGTATAACGTATAACGTATAACGTATAACGTATAACGTATAACGTATAACGCATAACGTATAACGTATAACTTATATCGTATAACGTATAACGTATGACGTATAACGTATAACGTATTACGTATAACGTATATAACGTATAACGTATAACGTATAACGTATAACGTATAACGTATAACGTATAACGTATAGCGTATAACGTATAACGTATAACGTATAACGTATAACGTATAACGTATTACGTATAAAGTATAACGTATAACGTATAACGTATAACGTATAACGTATAGCGTATAACGTATAACGTATAACGTATAACGTATAACGTATAACGTATAACGTATAACGTATAACTTATATCGTATAACGTATAACGTATAACGTATAACGTATAGCGTATAACGTATAACGTATAACGTCTAACGTATAACGTATAACGTATAACGTATAACGTATAACGTATAACGTATAACGTATAAGGTGTAACGTATAACGTATAACGTATAACGTATGACGTATCACCTATAAGGAACGACCTCTAACGTATAACGTATTACGTATAACGTATAACGTATAACGTATAACGTATAACGTATAACGTATAACGTATAACGTATAACGTATAACGTATAACGTATAACGTATAACGTACAACGTATAACGTATTACGTATAACGTATAAACGATATAACGTATAACGTATAACGTATAACGTATAACGTATAACGTATAACGTATAACGTATAACGTATAACGTATAACGTATAACGTATAACGTATAACGTATTACGTATAACGTATAACGTATAACGTATAACGTATAACGTATAACGTATATCGTATAACGTATAACGTATAACGTATAACGTATAACGTATAACGTATAACGTATAACGTATAACGTATAACGTATAACGTGTAACGTATAACGTATAACGTATAACGTATGACGTATCACCTATAAGGAACGACCTCTAACGTCTAACGTATAACGTATAACGTATAACGTATGACGTATAACGTATAACGTATAACGTATAACGTATAACGTATAACGTATAACGTATAACGTATAACGTATAGCGTATAACGTATAACGTATAACGTATGACGTATAACGTATAACGTATAACGTATAACGTATAACGTATAACGTATAACGTATAACGTATAACGTGTAACGTATAACGTATAACGTATAACGTATAACGTATAACGTATAACGCATAACGTATAACGCATAACGCATAACGTATAACGTATAACGTGTAACGTATAACGTAGAACGTAGAACGTGTAACGTATAACGTATAACGTGTAACATATAACGTATAACGTATAACGTAGAACGTATAACGTATAACGTATGACGTATCACGAATAAGGTATGACCTATAACGTATAACGTATAACGTATAACGTATGACGTATAACGTATAACGTATGACGTATAACGTATAACGTATAACGTATAACGTATAACGTATAACGTATAACTTATATCGTATAACGTATAACGTATAACGTATAACGTATAACGTATAACGTATAACGTATAACGTATAACGTATAACGTATAACGTATAACGTATAACGTATAACGTATAACGTATAACGTATAACGTATAACGTATAACGTACAACGTATAACGTATAACGTATGACGTATAACGTATAACGTATGACGTATAACGTATAACGTATAACGTATAACGTATAACGTATAACTTATATCGTATAACGTATAACGTATGCTGTATAACGTATAACGTATTACGTATAACGTATAAACGATATAACGTATAACGTATAACGTATAACGTATAACGTATAACGTATAACGTATAACGTATAACGTATAACGTATAACGTATAACGTATAACGTATAAGGTATAACGTATAACGTATAACGTATACCGTATAACGTATAACGTATAACGTATAACGTATAACGTATAACGTACAACGTATAACGTATAACGTATAACGTATAACGTATAACGTATAACGTATAACGTATAGCGTATAACGAATAACGTATAACGTCTAACGTATAACGTATAACGTATAACGTATAACGTATAACGTATAACGTATGACGTATAACGTATAAAGTATAACGTATAACGTATAACGTATAACGTATAACGTATAACGTATAACGTATAACGTATAACGTATAGCGTATAACGTATAACGTATAACGTATAACGTATAACGTCTAACGTACAACGTATAACGTATAACGCATAACGTATAACGCATAACGCATAACGTATAACGTATAACGTGTAACGTATAACGTAGAACGTAGAACGTGTAACGTATAACGTATAACGTGTAACATATAACGTATAACGTATAACGTATAACGTATAACGTATAACGTATAACGTATGACGTATAACCTATATTGTGTAACATCTAACGTATAACGAATGACGTATAACGTATAACGTATAACCTATAACGTATATTCTATAACGTATAACGTATAACGTATAACGTATAACGTATAACGTATAACGTATAATGTATAACGTATAACGTATAACGTATAACGTATAACGTACAACGTATAACGTATAACGTATAACGTATAACGTATAACGTATAACGTATAACGTATGACGTATAACCTATATTGTGTAACATCTAACGTATAACGAATGACGTATAACGTATATTGTATAACGTATAACGTATAACGTACAACGTATAACGTATAACGTATAACGTATAACGTATAACGTATAACGTATAACGTATAACGTATAACGTATAACGCATAACGTATAACGTATAACTTATATCGTATAACGTATAACGTATGACGTATAACGTATAACGTATTACGTATAACGTATAAACGATATAACGTATAACGTATAACGTATAACGTATAACGTATAACGTATAACGTATAACGTATAACGTATAACGTATAACGTATAACGTATAACGTATAACGTATTACGTATAAAGTATAACGTATAACGTATAACGTATAACGTATAACGTATAGCGTATAACGTATAACGTATAACGTATAACGTATAACGTATAACGTATAACGTATAACGTATAACTTATATCGTATAACGTATAACGTATAACGTATAACGTATAGCGTATAACGTATAACGTATAACGTCTAACGTATAACGTATAACGTATAACGTATAACGTATAACGTATAACGTATAACGTATAAGGTGTAACGTATAACGTATAACGTATAACGTATGACGTATCACCTATAAGGAACGACCTCTAACGTATAACGTATTACGTATAACGTATAACGTATAACGTATAACGTATAACGTATAACGTATAACGTATAACGTATAACGTATAACGTATAACGTATAACGTATAACGTATAACGTACAACGTATAACGTATTACGTATAACGTATAAACGATATAACGTATAACGTATAACGTATAACGTATAACGTATAACGTATAACGTATAACGTATAACGTATAACGTATAACGTATAACGTATAACGTATAACGTATTACGTATAACGTATAACGTATAACGTATAACGTATAACGTATAACGTATATCGTATAACGTATAACGTATAACGTATAACGTATAACGTATAACGTATAACGTATAACGTATAACGTATAACGTATAACGTGTAACGTATAACGTATAACGTATAACGTATGACGTATCACCTATAAGGAACGACCTCTAACGTCTAACGTATAACGTATAACGTATGACGTATAACGTATAACGTATAACGTATAACGTATAACGTATAACGTATAACGTATAACGTATAACGTATAGCGTATAACGTATAACGTATAACGTATGACGTATAACGTATAACGTATAACGTATAACGTATAACGTATAACGTATAACGTATAACGTATAACGTGTAACGTATAACGTATAACGTATAACGTATAACGTATAACGTATAACGCATAACGTATAACGCATAACGCATAACGTATAACGTATAACGTATAACGTATAACGTGTAACGTATAACGTATAACGTATAACGTATAACGTATAACGTATAACGCATAACGTATAACGCATAACGCATAACGTATAACGTATAACGTGTAACGTATAACGTAGAACGTAGAACGTGTAACGTATAACGTATAACGTGTAACATATAACGTATAACGTATAACGTAGAACGTATAACGTATAACGTATGACGTATCACGAATAAGGTATGACCTATAACGTATAACGTATAACGTATAACGTATGACGTATAACGTATAACGTATGACGTATAACGTATAATGTATAACGTATAACTAATAACGTATAACGTATAACTTATATCGTATAACGTATAACGTATAACGTATAACGTATAACGTATAACGTATAACGTATAACGTATAACGTATAACGTATAACGTATAACGTATAACGTATAACGTATAACGTATAACGTATAACGTACAACGTATAACGTATAACGTATGACGTATAACGTATAACGTATGACGTATAACGTATAACGTATAACGTATAACGTATAACGTATAACTTATATCGTATAACGTATAACGTATGCTGTATAACGTATAACGTATTACGTATAACGTATAAACGATATAACGTATAACGTATAACGTATAACGTATAACGTATAACGTATAACGTATAACGTATAACGTATAACGTATAACGTATAACGTATAACGTATAAGGTATAACGTATAACGTATAACGTATACCGTATAACGTATAACGTATAACGTATAACGTATAACGTATAACGTACAACGTATAACGTATAACGTATAACGTATAACGTATAACGTATAACGTATAACGTATAGCGTATAACGAATAACGTATAACGTCTAACGTATAACGTATAACGTATAACGTATAACGTATAACGTATAACGTATAACGTATAACGTATAAGGTGTAACGTTTAACGTATAACGTATAACGTATGACGTATCACCTATAAGGAACGACCTCTAACGTATAACGTATTACGTATAACGTATAACGTATAACGTATAACGTATAACGTATAACGTATAACGTATAACGTATAACGTATAAGGTATAACGTATAACGTATAACGTACAACGTATAACGTATAACGTATAACGTATAACGTATAACGTATAACGTATAACGTATAACGTATAACGTATAACGTATAACGTATTACGTATAACGTATAACGTATAACGTATAACGTATAACGTATAACGTATAACGTATAACGTATAACGTATAACGTATAACGTATAACGTATAACGTATAACGTATAACGTATAACGTATAACGTATAACGTATAACGTATAACGTATAACGTATAACGTATAACGTATAACGTATAACTTATAACGTATAACGTATCACGTATAACCTACATTGTGTAACGTCTAACGTATAACGATAGACGTATAACGTATAATGTATAACGTATAACGTATAACGTATAACGTATAACGTATAACGTATAACGTATAACGTATAACGTATAACGTATAACGTATAACGTATAACGTATAACGTATAACGTATAACGTATAACGTATAACGTATAACGTATAACGTATAACGTATAACGTATAACGTATAACGTATAACCTATATTGTGTAACATCTAACGTATAACGAATGACGTATAACGTATATTGTATAACGTATAACGTATAACGTATAACGTATAACGTATAACGTATAACGTATAACGTATAACGTATAACGTATAACGTATAACGTATAACGTATAACGTATAACGTATAACGTATAACGTATAACGTATAACGTATAAGGTATAACGTATAACGTATAACGTATAACGTATAACCTATATTGTGTAACATCTAACGTATAGCGAATGACGTATAACGTATATTGTATAACGTATACCGTATAACATATAACGTATAACGTATAACGTATAACGTATAACGTTTAACGTATAACGTATAACGTGTAACGTCTAACGTATAATGTATGACGTATAACGTATAACGTATAACGTATAACGTATAACGTATAACGTATAACGTATAACGTATAGCGTATAACGTATAACGTATAACTTATAACGTCTAACGTATAACGTATAACGTATAACGTATAACGTATAACGTATCACGTATAACCTATATTGTGTAACGTCTAACGTATAGCGATAGACGTATAACGTATAATGTATAACGTATAACGTATAACGTATAACGTATAACGTATAACGTATAACGTATAACGTATAACGTATAACGTATAACGTATAACGTATAACGTATAACGTATAACGTATAACGTATAACGTATAACGTATAACGTATAACCTATATTGTGTAACATCTAACGTATAACGAATGACGTATAACGTATATTGTATTATATAACGTATAACGTATAACGTATAACGTATAACGTATAACGTATAACGTATAACGTATAACGTATAACGTATAACGTGTAACGTCTAACGTATAATGTATGACGTATAACGTATAACGTATAACGTATAACGTATAACGTATAACGTATAACGTATAGCGTGTAACGTATAACGTATAACGTATAACGTATAACGTATAACGTATAACGTATAACGTATAACGTATAACGTATAACGTATAACGTATAACGTATAACGTATAACGTATAACGTATAACGTATAACCTATATTGTGTAACGTCTAACGTATAACGTATAACCTATATTGTGTAACGTCTAACGTATAACGAATGACGTATAACGTATAACGTATAACGTATAACGTATAACGTATAACCTATAACGTATAACGTATAACGTATAACGTATAACGTAAAACGTATAACGTATAACGTATAACGTATAACGTATAACGTATAACGTATAACGTATATCGTATAACGTATCACGTATAACCTACATTGTGTAACGTCTAACGTATAACGATAGACGTATAACGTATAATGTATAACGTATAACGTATAACGTATAACGTATAACGTATAACGTATAACGTATAACGTATAACGTATAACGTATAACCTATATTGTGTAACATCTAACGTATAACGAATGACGTATAACGTATAACGTATAACGTATAACGTATAACGTATAACGTATAACGTATAACGTATAACGTATAACGTATAACGTATAACGTATAACGTATAACGTATAACGTGTAACGTCTAACGTATAATGTATGACGTATAACGTATAACGTATAACGTATAACGTATAACGTATAACGTATAACGTATAGCGTGTAACGTATAACGTATAACGTATAACGTATAACGTATAACGTATAACGTATAACGTATAACGTATAACGTATAACGTATAACGTATAACGTATAACGTATAACGTATAACGTATAACGTATAACCTATATTGTGTAACGTCTAACGTATAACGTATAACCTATATTGTGTAACGTCTAACGTATAACGAATGACGTATAACGTATAACGTATAACGTATAACGTATAACGTATAACCTATAACGTATAACGTATAACGTATAACGTATAACGTAAAACGTATAACGTATAACGTATAACGTATAACGTATAACGTATAACGTATAACGTATATCGTATAACGTATCACGTATAACCTACATTGTGTAACGTCTAACGTATAACGATAGACGTATAACGTATAATGTATAACGTATAACGTATAACGTATAACGTATAACGTATAACGTATAACGTATAACGTATAACGTATAACGTATAACCTATATTGTGTAACATCTAACGTATAACGAATGACGTATAACGTATAACGTATAACGTATAACGTATAACGTATAACGTATAACGTATAACGTATAACGTATAACGTATAACGTATAACGTATAACGTATAACGTATAACGTATAACGTATAACGTATAACGTATAACGTATAACCTATATTGTGTAACATCTAACGTATAGCGAATGACGTATAACGTATATTGTATAACGTATACCGTATAACATATAACGTATAACGTATAACGTATAACGTATAACGTATAACGTTTAACGTATAACGTATAACGTGTAACGTCTAACGTATAATGTATGACGTATAACGTATAACGTATAACGTATAACGTATAACGTATAACGTATAACGTATAACGTATAACGTATAGCGTATAACGTATAACGTGTAACGTATAACGTATAACGTATAACGTATAACGTATAACGTATAACGTATAACGTATAACGTATAACGTATAGCGTATAACGTATAACGTATAACGTATAACCTATATTGTGTAACGTCTAACGTATAACGAATGACGTATAACGTATAACGTATAACGTATAACGTATAACGTATAACGTATAACGTATAACGTATAACGTATAACGTATAACGTATAACGTATAACGTATAACGTATAACGTATAACGTATAACGTATAACGTATAACGTATAACGTATGACGTATAACGTATAACGTATAACGTATAACGTATAACTTATAACGTATAACGTATAACGTATAACGTATAACCTATAACGTATATTCTATAACGTATAACGTATAACGTATAACGTATAACGTATAACGTATAACGTATAATGTATAACGTATAACGTATAACGTATAACGTATAACGTACAACGTATAACGTATGACGTATAACGTATAACGTATAACGTATAACGTATAACGTATAACGTATAACGTATAACGTATAACGTATAACGTATAACGTATAACGTATAACGTATAACGTATAACGTATAACGTACAACGTATAACGTATAACGTATGACGTATAACGTATAACGTATGACGTATAACGTATAACGTATAACGTATAACGTATAACGTATAACTTATATCGTATAACGTATAACGTATGACGTATAACGTATAACGTATTACGTATAACGTATAAACGATATAACGTATAACGTATAACGTATAACGTACAACGTATAACGTATAACGTATAACGTATAACGTATAACGTATAACGTATAACGTATAACGTATAACGTATAAGGTATAACGTATAACGTATAACGTATACCGTATAACGTATAACGTATAACGTATAACGTATAACGTATAACGTACAACGTATAACGTATAACGTATAACGTATGACCTATAACGTATAACGTATAACGTATAACGTACAACGTATAACGTATAACGTATGACGTATAACGTATAACGTATAGCGTATAACGTATAACGTATAACGTCTAACGTATAACGTATAACGTATAACGTATAACGTATAACGTATAACGTATAACGTATAAGGTGTAACGTATAACGTATAACGTATAACGTATGACGTATCACCTATAAGGAACGACCTCTAACATATAACGTATTACGTATAACGTATAACTTATAACGTATAACGTATAACGTATAACGTATAACGTATAACGTATAACGTATAAGGTATAACGTATAACTTATAACGTACAACGTATAACGTATAACGTATAACGTATATCGTATAACGTATAACGTATAACGTATAACGTATAACGTATAACGTATAACGTATAACGTATAACGTATAACGTATAACGTGTAACGTATAACGTATAACGTATAACGTATGACGTATCACCTATAAGGAACGACCACTAACGTATAACGTATTACGTATAACGTATAACGTATAACGTATAACGTATAACGTATAACGTATAACGTATAACGTATAACGTATAAGGTATAACGTATAACGTATAACGTATAACGTATAACGTATAACGTATAACGAATAACGTATAACGTATAACGTACAACGTATAACGTATAACGTATAACGTATAACGTATAACGTATAACGTATAACGTATAACGTATAACGTATAACGTATATCGTATAACGTATAACGTATAACGTATAACGTATAACGTATAACGTATAACGTATTACGTATAACCTATAACGTATAACGTATAACGTATAACGTATAACGTATAACGTATGACGTATAACGTATAACGTATAACTTATAACGTCTAACGTATAACGTATAACGTATGACGTATAACGTATAACGCATAACGTATAACGTATAACGTATAACGTATAACGTATAACGTATAACGTATAACGTATAACGTATTACGTATAACCTATAACGTATAACGTATAACGTATAACGTATAACGTATAACGTATGACGTATAACGTATAACGTATAACTTATAACGTCTAACGTATAACGTATAACGTATAACGTATAACGTATAACGTATCACGTATAACCTATATTGTGTAACGTCTAACGTATAGCGATAGACGTATAACGTATAATGTATAACGTATAACGTATAACGTATAACGTATAACGTATAACGTATAACGTATAACGTATAACGTATAACGTATAACGTATAACGTATAACGTATAACGTATAACGTATAACGTATAACCTATATTGTGTAACATCTAACGTATAACGAATGACGTATAACGTATATTGTATTATATAACGTATAACGTATAACGTATAACGTATAACGTATAACGTATAACGTATAACGTATAACGTATAACGTATAACGTATAACGTATAACGTGTAACGTCTAACGTATAATGTATGACGTATAACGTATAACGTATAACGTATAACGTATAACGTATAACGTATAACGTATAGCGTATAACGTATAACGTATAACGTATAACGTAAAACGTATAACGTATAACGTATAACGTATAACGTATAACGTATAACGTATGACGTATAACGTATAACGTATGACGTATAACGTATAACGTATAACGTATAACGTATAACGTATAACGTATAACTTATATCGTATAACGTATAACGTATAACGTATAACGTATAACGTATAACGTATAACGTATAACGTATAACGTATAACGTATAACGTCTAACGTATAACGTATAACGTATAACGTATAACGTATAACGTACAACGTATAACGTATAACGTATGACGTATAACGTATAACGTATGACGTATAACGTATAACGTATAACGTATAACGTATAACGTATAACTTATATCGTATAACGTATAACGTATGCTGTATAACGTATAACGTATTACGTATAACGTATAAACGATATAACGTATAACGTATAACGTATAACGTATAACGTATAACGTATAACGTATAACGTATAACGTATAACGTATAACGTATAACGTATAACGTATAACGTATAAGGTATAACGTATAACGTATAACGTATACCGTATAACGTATAACGTATAACGTATAACGTATAACGTATAACGTATAACGTACAACGTATAACGTATAGCGTATAACGTATAACGTATAACGTATAACGTATAACGTATAGCGTATAACGAATAACGTATAACGTCTAACGTATAACGTATAACGTATAACGTATAACGTATAACGTATAACGTATAACGTATAACGTATAACGTATAAGGTGTAACGTTTAACGTATAACGTATAACGTATGACGTATCACCTATAAGGAACGACCTCTAACGTATAACGTATTACGTATAACGTATAACGTATAACGTATAACGTATAACGTATAACGTATAACGTATAACGTATAACGTATAAGGTATAACGTATAACGTATAACGTACAACGTATAACGTATAACGTATAACGTATAACGTATAACGTATAACGTATGACGTACAACCTATATTGTGTAACATCTAACGTATAACGAATGACGTATAACGTATAACGTATAACCTATAACGTATATTCTATAACGTATAACGCATAACGTATAACGTATAACGTATAACGTATAACGTATAATGTATAACGTATAACGTATAACGTATAACGTATAACGTACAACGTATAACGTATAACGTATAACGTATAACGTATAACGTATAACGTATAACGTATGACGTATAACCTATATTGTGTAACATCTAACGTATAACGAATGACGTATAACGTATATTGTATAACGTATAACGTATAACGTACAACGTATAACGTATAACGTATAACGTATAACGTATAACGTATAACGTATAACGTATAACGTATAACGTATAACGTATAACGTATAACGTATAACGTATAACGTATAACGTATAACGTATAACTTATATCGTATAACGTATAACGTATGACGTATAACGTATAACGTATTACGTATAACGTATAAACGATATAACGTATAACGTATAACGTATAACGTATAACGTATAACGTATAACGTATAACGTATAACGTATAACGTATAACGTATAACGTATAACGTATAACGTATAACGTATTACGTATAAAGTATAACGTATAACGTATAACGTATAACGTATAACGTATAGCGTATAACGTATAACGTATAACGTATAACGTATAACGTATAACGTATAACGTATAACGTATAACTAATATCGTATAACGTATAACGTATAACGTATAACGTATAGCGTATAACGTATAACGTATAACGTCTAACGTATAACGTATAACGTATAACGTATAACGTATAACGTATAACGTATAAGGTGTAACGTATAACGTATAACGTATAACGTATGACGTATCACCTATAAGGAACGACCTCTAACGTATAACGTATTACGTATAACGTATAACGTATAACGTATAACGTATAACGTATAACGTATAACGTATAACGTATAACGTATAACGTATAACGTATAACGTATAACGTACAACGTATAACGTATTACGTATAACGTATAAACGATATAACGTATAACGTATAACGTATAACGTATAACGTATAACGTATAACGTATAACGTATAACGTATAACGTATAACGTATAACGTATAACGTATAACGTATAACGTATTACGTATAACGTATAACGTATAACGTATAACGTATAACGTATAACGTATAACGTATAACGTATAACGTATAACGTATAACGTATAACGTATAACGTATAACGTATAACGTATAACGTATAACGTATAACGTACAACGTATAACGTATAACGTATGACGTATAACGTATAACGTATGACGTATAACGTATAACGTATAACGTATAACGTATAACGTATAACTTATATCGTATAACGTATAACGTATGCTGTATAACGTATAACGTATTACGTATAACGTATAAACGATATAACGTATAACGTATAACGTATAACGTATAACGTATAACGTATAACGTATAACGTATAACGTATAACGTATAACGTATAACGTATAAGGTATAACGTATAACGTATAACGTATACCGTATAACGTATAACGTATAACGTATAACGTATAACGTATAACGTACAACGTATAACGTATAACGTATAACGTATAACGTATAACGTATAACGTATAACGTATAGCGTATAACGAATAACGTATAACGTCTAACGTATAACGTATAACGTATAACGTATAACGTATAACGTATAACGTATAACGTATAACGTATAACGTATAAGGTGTAACGTTTAACGTATAACGTATAACGTATGACGTATCACCTATAAGGAACGACCTCTAACGTATAACGTATTACGTATAACGTATAACGTATAACGTATAACGTATAACGTATAACGTATAACGTATAACGTATAACGTATAAGGTATAACGTATAACGTATAACGTACAACGTATAACGTATAACGTATAACGTATAACGTATAACGTATAACGTATGACGTATAACCTATATTGTGTAACATCTAACGTATAACGAATGACGTATAACGTATAACGTATAACCTATAACGTATATTCTATAACGTATAACGCATAACGTATAACGTATAACGTATAACGTATAACGTATAATGTATAACGTATAACGTATAACGTATAACGTATAACGTACAACGTATAACGTATAACGTATAACGTATAACGTATAACGTATAACGTATAACGTATGACGTATAACCTATATTGTGTAACATCTAACGTATAACGAATGACGTATAACGTATATTGTATAACGTATAACGTATAACGTACAACGTATAACGTATAACGTATAACGTATAACGTATAACGTATAACGTATAACGTATAACGTATAACGTATAACGTAGAACGTATAACGTATAATGTATAACCTATATTGTGTAACATCTAACGTATAACGAATGACGTATATCGTATATTGTATTATATAACGTATAGCGTATAACGTATAACGTATAACGTATAACGTATAACGTATAACGTATAACGTATAACGTATAACGTATAACGTATAACGTATAACGTATAACGTATAACGTATAGCGTATAACGAATAACGTATAACGTCTAACGTATAACGTATAACGTATAACCTATAACGTATAACGTATAACGTATAACGTATAACGTATAACGTATAAGGTGTAACGTTTAACGTATAACGTATAACGTATGACGTATCACCTATAAGGAACGACCTCTAACGTATAACGTATTACGTATAACGTATAACGTATAACGTATAACGTATAACGTATAACGTATAACGTATAACGTATAACGTATAAGGTATAACGTATAACGTATAACGTACAACGTATAACGTATAACGTATAACGTATAACGTATAACGTATAACGTATAACGTATAACGTATAACGTATAACGTATAACGTATTACGTATAACGTATAACGTATAACGTATAACGTATAACGTATAACGTATAACGTATAACGTATAACGTATAACGTATAACGTATAACGTATAACGTATAACGTATAACGTATAACGTATAACGTATAACGTATAACGTATAACGTATAACGTATAACGTATAACTTATAACGTATAACGTATCACGTATAACCTACATTGTGTAACGTCTAACGTATAACGATAGACGTATAACGTATAATGTATAACGTATAACGTATAACGTATAACGTATAACGTATAACGTATAACGTATAACGTATAACGTATAACGTATAACGTATAACGTATAACGTATAACGTATAACGTATAACGTATAACGTATAACGTATAACCTATATTGTGTAACATCTAACGTATAACGAATGACGTATAACGTATATTGTATAACGTATAACGTATAACGTATAACGTATAACGTATAACGTATAACGTATAACGTATAACGTATAACGTATAACGTATAACGTATAACGTATAACGTATAACGTATAACGTATAACGTATAACGTATAACGTATAACGTATAACGTATAACGTATAACGTATAACGTATAACCTATATTGTGTAACATCTAACGTATAGCGAATGACGTATAACGTATATTGTATAACGTATACCGTATAACATATAACGTATAACGTATAACGTATAACGTATAACGTTTAACGTATAACGTATAACGTGTAACGTCTAACGTATAATGTATGACGTATAACGTATAACGTATAACGTATAACGTATAACGTATAACGTATAACGTATAACGTATAGCGTATAACGTATAACGTGTAACGTATAACGTATAACGTATAACGTATAACGTATATCGTATAACGTATAACGTATAACGTATAACGTATAGCGTATAACGTATAACGTATAACGTATAACCTATATTGTGTAACGTCTAACGTATAACGAATGACGTATAACGTATAACGTATAACGTATAACGTATAACGTATAACGTATAACGTATAACGTATAACGTATAACGTATAACGTATAACGTATAACGTATAACGTATAACGTATAACGTACAACGTATAACGTATAACGTATAACGTATAACGTATAACGTATAACGTATAACGTATAACGTATAACGTATAACTTATAACGTATAACGTATAACGTATAACGTATAACCTATAACGTATATTCTATAACGTATAACGTATAACGTATAACGTATAACGTATAACGTATAACGTATAACGTATAATGTATAACGTATAACGTATAACGTATAACGTATAACGTACAACGTATAACGTATGACGTATGACGTATAACGTATAACGTATAACGTATAACGTATAACGTATAACGTATAACGTATAACGTATAACGTATAACGTATAACGTATAACGTATAACGTATAACGTATAACGTATAACGTACAACGTATAACGTATAACGTATGACGTATAACGTATAACGTATGACGTATAACGTATAACGTATAACGTATAACGTATAACGTATAACGTATAACTTATATCGTATAACGTATAACGTATGACGTATAACGTATAACGTATTACGTATAACGTATAAACGATATAACGTATAACGTATAACGTATAACGTACAACGTATAACGTATAACGTATAACGTATAACGTATAACGTATAACGTATAACGTATAACGTATAAGGTATAACGTATAACGTATAACGTATACCGTATAACGTATAACGTATAACGTATAACGTATAACGTATAACGTACAACGTATAACGTATTACGTATAACGTATGACGTATAACGTATAACGTATAACGTATAGCGTATAACGTATAACGTATAACGTCTAACGTATAACGTATAACGTATAACGTATAACGTATAACGTATAACGTATAACGTATAACGTATAACGTATAAGGTGTAACGTATAACGTATAACGTATAACGTATGACGTATCACCTATAAGGAACGACCTCTAACATATAACGTATTACGTATAACGTATAACTTATAACGTATAACGTATAACGTATAACGTATAACGTATAACGTATAACGTATAAGGTATAACGTATAACTTATAACGTACAACGTATAACGTATAACGTATAACGTATAACGTATAACGTATAACGTATAACGTATAACGTATAACGTATAACGTATTACGTATAACGTATAACGTATAACGTATAACGTATAACGTATAACGTATATCGTATAACGTATAACGTATAACGTATAACGTATAACGTATAACGTATAACGTATAACGTATAACGTATAACGTGTAACGTATAACGTATAACGTATAACGTATGACGTATCACCTATAAGGAACGACCACTAACGTATAACGTATTACGTATAACGTATAACGTATAACGTATAACGTATAACGTATAACGTATAACGTATAACGTATAACGTATAAGGTATAACGTATAACGTATAACGTATAACGTATAACGTATAACGTATAACGTATAACGTATAACGTATAACGTACAACGTATAACGTATAACGTATAACGTATAACGTATAACGTATAACGTATAACGTATAACGTATAACGTATATCGTATAACGTATAACGTATAACGTATAACGTATAACGTATAACGTATAACGTATTACGTATAACCTATAACGTATAACGTATAACGTATAACGTATAACGTATAACGTATGACGTATAACGTATAACGTATAACTTATAACGTCTAACGTATAACGTATAACGTATGACGTATAACGTATAACGCATAACGTATAACGTATAACGTATAACGTATAACGTATAACGTATAACGTATAACGTATTACGTATAACCTATAACGTATAACGTATAACGTATAACGTATAACGTATAACGTATGACGTATAACGTACAACGTATAACTTATAACGTATAACGTATAACGTATAACGTATAACGTATAACGTATAACGTATAACGTATAACGTATAACGTATAACGTATAACGTATAACGTATAACGTATAACGTATAACGTATAACGTATAACGTATAACGTATAACGTATAACGTATAACGTATAACGTATCACCTATATTGTGTAACATCTAACGTATAACGAATGACGTATAACGTATATTGTATTATATAACGTATAACGTATAACGTATAACGTATAACGTATAACGTATAACGTATAACGTATAACGTATAACGTATAACGTATAACGTATAACGTATTACGTATAAAGTATAACGTATAACGTATAACGTATAACGTATAACGTATAGCGTATAACGTATAACGTATAACGTATAACGTATAACGTATAAGGTATAACGTATAACGTATAACTTATATCGTATAACGTATAACGTATAACGTATAACGTATAACGTATAGCGTATAACGTATAACGTATAACGTCTAACGTATAACGTATAACGTATCACCTATATTGTGTAACATCTAACGTATAAAGAATGACGTATAACGTATATTGTATTATATAACGTATAACGTATAATGTATAACGTATAACGTATAACGTATAACGTATAACGTATAACGTATAACGTATAACGTGTAACGTCTAACGTATAATGTATGACGTATAACGTATAACGTATAACGTATAACGTATAACGTATAACGTATAACGTATAACGTATAACGTATAACGTATAACGTATCACGTATAACGTATAACGCATAACGTATAACGCATAACGCATAACGTATAACGTATAACGTGTAACGTATAACGTATAACGTATAACGTATAACGTATAACGTATAACGTATAACGTATAACGTATAACGTATGACGTATAACGTATAACGTATTACGTATAACGTATAAACGATATAACGTATAACGTGTAACGTATAACGTATAACGTATAACGTATAACGTATAACGTATAACGTATAACGTATAACGTATAACCTATATTGTGTAACGTCTAACGTATAACGTATAACCTATATTGTGTAACGTCTAACGTATAACGAATGACGTATAACGTATAACGTATAACGTATAACGTATAACGTATAACCTATAACGTATAACGTATAACCTATAACGTATAACGTATAACGTATAACGTATAACGTAAAACGTATAACGTATAACGTATAACGTATAACGTATAACGTATAACGTATAACGTATAACGTATAACGTATCACGTATAACGTATAACGCATAACGTATAACGCATAACGCATAACGTATAACGTATAACGTGTAACGTATAACGTATAACGTATAACGTATAACGTATAACGTATAACGTATAACGTATAACGTATAACGTATGACGTATAACGTATAACGTATTACGTATAACGTATAAACGATATAACGTATAACGTATAACGTATAACGTATAACGTATAACGTATAACGTATAACGTATAACGTATAACGTATAACGTATAACGTATAACGTATAACGTATAACGTATAACGTATTACGTATAAAGTATAACGTATAACGTATAACGTATAACGTATAACGTATAGCGTATAACGTATAACGTATAACGTATAACGTATAACGTATAACGTATAACGTATAACGTATAACTTATATCGTATAACGTATAACGTATAACGTATAACGTATAGCGTATAACGTATAACGTATAACGTCTAACGTATAACGTATAACGTATCACCTATATTGTGTAACATCTAACGTATAACGAATGACGTATAACGTATATTGTATTATATAACGTATAACGTATAACGTATAACGTATAACGTATAACGTATAACGTATAACGTATAACGTATAACGTATAACGTGTAACGTCTAACGTATAATGTATGACGTATAACGTATAACGTATAACGTATAACGTATAACGTATAACGTATAACGTATAGCGTGTAACGTATAACGTATAACGTATAACGTATAACGTATAACGTATAACGTATAACGTATAACGTATAACGTATAACGTATAACGTATAACGTATAACGTATAACGTATAACGTATAACGTATAACGTATAACGTATAACGTATAACCTATATTGTGTAACGTCTAACGTATAACGTATAACCTATATTGTGTAACGTCTAACGTATAACGAATGACGTATAACGTATAACGTATAACGTATAACGTATAACGTATAACCTATAACGTATAACGTATAACCTATAACGTATAACGTATAACGTATAACGTATAACGTAAAACGTATAACGTATAACGTATAACGTATAACGTATAACGTATAACGTATAACGTATAACGTATAACGTATCACGTATAACGTATAACGCATAACGTATAACGCATAACGCATAACGTATAACGTATAACGTGTAACGTATAACGTATAACGTATAACGTATAACGTATAACGTATAACGTATAACGTATAACGTATAACGTATGACGTATAACGTATAACGTATTACGTATAACGTATAAACGATATAACGTATAACGTATAACGTATAACGTATAACGTATAACGTATAACGTATAACGTATAACGTATAACGTATAACGTATAACGTATAACGTATAACGTATAACGTATTACGTATAAAGTATAACGTATAACGTATAACGTATAACGTATAACGTATAGCGTATAACGTATAACGTATAACGTATAACGTATAACGTATAACGTATAACGTATAACGTATAACTTATATCGTATAACGTATAACGTATAACGTATAACGTATAGCGTATAACGTATAACGTATAACGTCTAACGTATAACGTATAACGTATAACGTATAACGTATAACGTATAACGTATAACGTATAAGGTGTAACGTATAACGTATAACGTATAACGTATGACGTATCACCTACAAGGAACGACCTCTAACGTATAACGTATTACGTATAACGTATAACGTATAACGTATAACGTATAACGTATAACGTATAACGTATAACGTATAACGTATAACGTATAACGTATAACGTATAACGTACAACGTATAACGTATTACGTATAACGTATAAACGATATAACGTATAACGTATAACGTATAACGTATAACGTATAACGTATAACGTATAACGTATAACGTATAACGTATAACGTATAACGTATAACGTATAACGTATTACGTATAACGTATAACGTATAACGTATAACGTATAACGTATAACGTATATCGTATAACGTATAACGTATAACGTATAACGTATAACGTATAACGTATAACGTATAACGTATAACGTATAACGTATAACGTGTAACGTATAACGTATAACGTATAACGTATGACGTATCACCTATAAGGAACGACCTCTAACGTCTAACGTATAACGTATAACGTATGACGTATAACGTATAACGTATAACGTATAACGTATAACGTATAACGTATAACGTATAACGTATAACGTATAGCGTATAACGTATAACGTATAACGTATGACGTATAACGTATAACGTATAACGTATAACGTATAACGTATAACGTATAACGTATAACGTATAACGTATAACGTGTAACGTATAACGTATAACGTATAACGTATAACGTATAACGTATAACGAATGACGTATAACGTATATTGTATAACGTATAACGTATAACGTATAACGTATAACGTATAACGTATAACGTATAACGTATAACGTATAACGTATAACGTATAACGTATAACGTATAACGTATAACGTATAACGTATAACGTATAACGTATAACGTATAACGTATAACGTATACCCTATATAGTGTAACATCTAACGTATAGCGAATGACGTATAACGTATATTGTATAACGTATACCGTATAACATATAACGTATAACGTATAACGTATAACGTATAACGTATAACGTTTAACGTATAACGTATAACGTGTAACGTCTAACGTATAATGTATGACGTATAACGTATAACGTATAACGTATAACGTATAACGTATAACGTATAACGTATAACGTATAGCGTATAACGTATAACGTGTAACGTATAACGTATAACGTATAACGTATAACGTATAACGTATAACGTATAACGTATAACGTATAACGTATAGCGTATAACGTATAACGTATAACGTATAACCTATATTGTGTAACGTCTAACGTATAACGAATGACGTATAACGTATAACGTATAACGTATAACGTATAACGTATAACGTATAACGTATAACGTATAACGTATAACGTATAACGTATAACGTATAACGTATAACGTATAACGTATAACGTACAACGTATAACGTATAACGTATAACGTATAACGTATAACGTATAACGTATAGCGTGTAACGTATAACGTATAACGTATAACGTATAACGTATAACGTATAACGTATAACGTATAACGTATAACGTATAACGTATAACGTATAACGTATAACGTATAACGTATAACGTATAACGTATAACCTATATTGTGTAACGTCTAACGTATAACGTATAACCTATATTGTGTAACGTCTAACGTATAACGAATGACGTATAACGTATAACGTATAACGTATAACGTATAACGTATAACCTATAACGTATAACGTATAACCTATAACGTATAACGTATAACGTATAACGTATAACGTAAAACGTATAACGTATAACGTATAACGTATAACGTATAACGTATAACGTATAACGTATAACGTATAACGTATCACGTATAACGTATAACGCATAACGTATAACGCATAACGCATAACGTATAACGTATAACGTGTAACGTATAACGTATAACGTATAACGTATAACGTATAACGTATAACGTATAACGTATAACGTATAACGTATGACGTATAACGTATAACGTATTACGTATAACGTATAAACGATATAACGTATAACGTATAACGTATAACGTATAACGTATAACGTATAACGTATAACGTATAACGTATAACGTATAACGTATAACGTATAACGTATAACGTATAACGTATTACGTATAAAGTATAACGTATAACGTATAACGTATAACGTATAACGTATAGCGTATAACGTATAACGTATAACGTATAACGTATAACGTATAACGTATAACGTATAACGTATAACTTATATCGTATAACGTATAACGTATAACGTATAACGTATAGCGTATAACGTATAACGTATAACGTCTAACGTATAACGTATAACGTATAACGTATAACGTATAACGTATAACGTATAACGTATAAGGTGTAACGTATAACGTATAACGTATAACGTATGACGTATCACCTACAAGGAACGACCTCTAACGTATAACGTATTACGTATAACGTATAACGTATAACGTATAACGTATAACGTATTACGTATAACGTATAACGTATAACGTATAACGTATAACGTATAACGTATATCGTATAACGTATAACGTATAACGTATAACGTATAACGTATAACGTATAACGTATAACGTATAACGTATAACGTATAACGTGTAACGTATAACGTATAACGTATAACGTATGACGTATCACCTATAAGGAACGACCTCTAACGTCTAACGTATAACGTATAACGTATGACGTATAACGTATAACGTATAACGTATAACGTATAACGTATAACGTATAACGTATAACGTATAACGTATAGCGTATAACGTATAACGTATAACGTATGACGTATAACGTATAACGTATAACGTATAACGTATAACGTATAACGTATAACGTATAACGTATAACGTATAACGTGTAACGTATAACGTATAACGTATAACGTATAACGTATAACGTATAACGAATGACGTATAACGTATATTGTATAACGTATAACGTATAACGTATAACGTATAACGTATAACGTATAACGTATAACGTATAACGTATAACGTATAACGTATAACGTATAACGTATAACGTATAACGTATAACGTATAACGTATAACGTATAACGTATAACGTATAACGTATAACGTATAACGTATAACGTATAACGTATAACCTATATTGTGTAACATCTAACGTATAGCGAATGACGTATAACGTATATTGTATAACGTATACCGTATAACATATAACGTATAACGTATAACGTATAACGTATAACGTTTAACGTATAACGTATAACGTGTAACGTCTAACGTATAATGTATGACGTATAACGTATAACGTATAACGTATAACGTATAACGTATAACGTATAACGTATAACGTATAGCGTATAACGTATAACGTGTAACGTATAACGTATAACGTATAACGTATAACGTATAACGTATAACGTATAACGTATAACGTATAACGTATAGCGTATAACGTATAACGTATAACGTATAACCTATATTGTGTAACGTCTAACGTATAACGAATGACGTATAACGTATAACGTATAACGTATAACGTATAACGTATAACGTATAACGTATAACGTATAACGTATAACGTATAACGTATAACGTATAACGTATAACGTATAACGTATAACGTACAACGTATAACGTATAACGTATAACGTATAACGTATAACGTATAACGTATAACGTATAACGTATAACGTATAACGTATAACGTATAACGTATAACGTATAACGTATAACGTATAACCTATATTGTGTAACATCTAACGTATAGCGAATGACGTATAACGTATATTGTATAACGTATACCGTATAACATATAACGTATAACGTATAACGTATAACGTATAACGTTTAACGTATAACGTATAACGTGTAACGTCTAACGTATAATGTATGACGTATAACGTATAACGTATAACGTATAACGTATAACGTATAACGTATAACGTATAACGTATAGCGTATAACGTATAACGTGTAACGTATAACGTATAACGTATAACGTATAACGTATAACGTATAACGTATAACGTATAACGTATAACGTATAGCGTATAACGTATAACGTATAACGTATAACCTATATTGTGTAACGTCTAACGTATAACGAATGACGTATAACGTATAACGTATAACGTATAACGTATAACGTATAACGTATAACGTATAACGTATAACGTATAACGTATAACGTATAACGTATAACGTATAACGTATAACGTATAACGTACAACGTATAACGTATAACGTATAACGTATAACGTATAACGTATAACGTATAACGTATAACGTATAACGTATAACTTATAACGTATAACGTATAACGTATAACGTATAACCTATAACGTATATTCTATAACGTATAACGTATAACGTATAACGTATAACGTATAACGTATAACGTATAACGTATAATGTATAACGTATAACGTATAACGTATAACGTATAACGTACAACGTATAACGTATGACGTATGACGTATAACGTATAACGTATAACGTATAACGTATAACGTATAACGTATAACGTATAACGTATAACGTATAACGTATAACGTATAACGTATAACTTATATCGTATAACGTATAACGTATGCTGTATAACGTATAACGTATTACGTATAACGTATAAACGATATAACGTATAACGTATAACGTATAACGTATAACGTATAACGTATAACGTATAACGTATAACGTATAACGTATAACGTATAACGTATAACGTGTAACGTATAACGTATAACGTATAACGTATGACGTATCACCTATAAGGAACGACCTCTAACGTCTAACGTATAACGTATAACGTATGACGTATAACGTATAACGTATAACGTATAACGTATAACGTATAACGTATAACGTATAACGTATAACGTATAGCGTATAACGTATAACGTATAACGTATGACGTATAACGTATAACGTATAACGTATAACGTATAACGTATAACGTATAACGTATAACGTATAACGTATAACGTATAACGTATAACGTATAACGTATAACGTATAACGTATAACGTATAACGTACAACGTATAACGTATAACGTATGACGTATAACGTATAACGTATAACGTACAACGTATAACGTATAACGTATGACGTATAACGTATAACGTATGACGTATAACGTATAACGTATAACGTATAACGTATAACGTATAACTTATATCGTATAACGTATAACGTATGCTGTATAACGTATAACGTATTACGTATAACGTATAAACGATATAACGTATAACGTATAACGTATAACGTATAACGTATAACGTATAACGTATAACGTATAACGTATAACGTATAACGTATAACGTATAAGGTATAACGTATAACGTATAACGTATACCGTATAACGTATAACGTATAACGTATAACGTATAACGTATAACGTACAACGTATAACGTATAACGTATAACGTATAACGTATAACGTATAACGTATAACGTATAGCGTATAACGAATAACGTATAACGTCTAACGTATAACGTATAACGTATAACCTATAACGTATAACGTATAACGTATAACGTATAACGTATAACGTATAAGGTGTAACGTTTAACGTATAACGTATAACGTATGACGTATCACCTATAAGGAACGACCTCTAACGTATAACGTATTACGTATAACGTATAACGTATAACGTATAACGTATAACGTATAACGTATAACGTATAACGTATAACGTATAACGTATAACGTATAACGTATAACGTATAACGTATAACTTATAACGTATAACGTATCACGTATAACCTACATTGTGTAACGTCTAACGTATAACGATAGACGTATAACGTATAATGTATAACGTATAACGTATAACGTATAACGTATAACGTATAACGTATAACGTATAACGTATAACGTATAACGTATAACGTATAACGTATAACGTATAACGTATAACGTATAACGTATAACGTATAACGTATAACGTATAACGTATAACGTATAACGTATAACGTATAACCTATATTGTGTAACATCTAACGTATAACGAATGACGTATAACGTATATTGTATAACGTATAACGTATAACGTATAACGTATAACGTATAACGTATAACGTATAACGTATAACGTATAACGTATAACGTATAACGTATAACGTATAACGTATAACGTATAACGTATAACGTATAACGTATAACGTATAACGTATAACGTATAACGTATAACGTATAACCTATATTGTGTAACATCTAACGTATAGCGAATGACGTATAACGTATATTGTATAACGTATACCGTATAACATATAACGTATAACGTATAACGTATAACGTATAACGTTTAACGTATAACGTATAACGTGTAACGTCTAACGTATAATGTATGACGTATAACGTATAACGTATAACGTATAACGTATAACGTATAACGTATAACGTATAACGTATAGCGTATAACGTATAACGTGTAACGTATAACGTATAACGTATAACGTATAACGTATAACGTATAACGTATAACGTATAACGTATAACGTATAGCGTATAACGTATAACGTATAACGTATAACCTATATTGTGTAACGTCTAACGTATAACGAATGACGTATAACGTATAACGTATAACGTATAACGTATAACGTATAACGTATAACGTATAACGTATAACGTATAACGTATAACGTATAACGTATAACGTATAACGTATAACGTATAACGTATAACGTATAACGTATAACGTATAACGTATAACGTATAACGTATAACGTATAACGTATAACGTATAACGTACAACGTATAACGTATAACGTATGACGTATAACGTATAACGTATGACGTATAACGTATAACGTATAACGTATAACGTATAACGTATAACGTATAACTTATATCGTATAACGTATAACGTATGACGTATAACGTATAACGTATTACGTATAACGTATAAACGATATAACGTATAACGTATAACGTATAACGTACAACGTATAACGTATAACGTATAACGTATAACGTATAACGTATAACGTATAACGTATAACGTATAAGGTATAACGTATAACGTATAACGTATACCGTATAACGTATAACGTATAACGTATAACGTATAACGTATAACGTACAACGTATAACGTATAACGTATAACGTATGACGTATAACGTATAACGTATAACGTATAGCGTATAACGTATAACGTATAACGTCTAACGTATAACGTATAACGTATAACGTATAACGTATAACGTATAACGTACAACGTATAACGTATGACGTATGACGTATAACGTATAACGTATAACGTATAACGTATAACGTATAACGTATAACGTATAACGTATAACGTATAACGTATAACGTATAACGTATAACGTATAACGTATAACGTATAACGTATAACGTACAACGTATAACGTATAACGTATGACGTATAACGTATAACGTATGACGTATAACGTATAACGTATAACGTATAACGTATAACGTATAACGTATAACGTATAACGTACAACGTATAACGTATAACGTATGACGTATAACGTATAACGTATGACGTATAACGTATAACGTATAACGTATAACGTATAACGTATAACGTATAACTTATATCGTATAACGTATAACGTATGACGTATAACGTATAACGTATTACGTATAACGTATAAACGATATAACGTATAACGTATAACGTATAACGTACAACGTATAACGTATAACGTATAACGTATAACGTATAACGTATAACGTATAACGTATAACGTATAACGTATAAGGTATAACGTATAACGTATAACGTATACCGTATAACGTATAACGTATAACGTATAACGTATAACGTATAACGTACAACGTATAACGTATAACGTATAACGTATGACGTATAACGTATAACGTATAACGTATAACGTATAACGTATAACGTATAAGGTGTAACGTATAACGTATAACGTATAACGTATGACGTATCACCTATAAGGAACGACCTCTAACATATAACGTATTACGTATAACGTATAACGTATGACGTATAACGTATAACGTATAACGTATAACGTATAACGTATAACGTATAACTTATATCGTATAACGTATAACGTATGACGTATAACGTATAACGTATTACGTATAACGTATAAACGATATAACGTATAACGTCTAACGTATAACGTATAACGTATAACGTATAACGTATAACGTATAACGTACAACGTATAACGTATGACGTATGACGTATAACGTATAACGTATAACGTATAACGTATAACGTATAACGTATAACGTATAACGTATAACGTATAACGTATAACGTATAACGTATAACGTATGACGTATAACGTATAACGTATAACGTATAACGTATAACGTACAACGTATAACGTATAACGTATGACGTATAACGTATAACGTATGACGTATAACGTATAACGTATAACGTATAACGTATAACGTATAACGTATAACTTATATCGTATAACGTATAACGTATAACGTATAACGTATAACGTATAACGTATAACTTATATCGTATAACGTATAACGTATGACGTATAACGTATAACGTATTACGTATAACGTATAAACGATATAACGTATAACGTATAACGTATAACGTACAACGTATAACGTATAACGTATAACGTACAACGTATAACGTATAACGTATGACGTATAACGTATAACGTATGACGTATAACGTATAACGTATAACGTATAACGTATAACGTATAACGTATAACTTATATCGTATAACGTATAACGTATGACGTATAACGTATAACGTATTACGTATAACGTATAAACGATATAACGTATAACGTATAACGTATAACGTACAACGTATAACGTATAACGTATAACGTATAACGTATAACGTATAACGTATAACGTATAACGTATAACGTATAACGTATAACGTATAACGTACAACGTATAACGTATAACGTATGACGTATAACGTATAACGTATGACGTATAACGTATAACGTATAACGTATAACGTATAACGTATAACGTATAACTTATATCGTATAACGTATAACGTATGACGTATAACGTATAACGTATTACGTATAACGTATAAACGATATAACGTATAACGTATAACGTATAACGTACAACGTATAACGTATAACGTATAACGTATAACGTATAACGTATAACGTATAACGTATACCGTATAACGTATAACGTATAACGTATAACGTATAACGTATAACGTACAACGTATAACGTATAACGTATAACGTATGACGTATAACGTATAACGTATAACGTATAGCGTATAACGTATAACGTATAACGTCTAACGTATAACGTATAACGTATAACGTATAACGTATAACGTATAACGTACAACGTATAACGTATGACGTATGACGTATAACGTATAACGTATAACGTATAACGTATAACGTATAACGTATAACGTATAACGTATAACGTATAACGTATAACGTATAACGTATAACGTATAACGTATAACGTATAACGTATAACGTACAACGTATAACGTATAACGTATGACGTATAACGTATAACGTATGACGTATAACGTATAACGTATAACGTATAACGTATAACGTATAACGTATAACGTATAACGTACAACGTATAACGTACAACGTATAACGTATAACGTATGACGTATAACGTATAACGTATGACGTATAACGTATAACGTATAACGTATAACGTATAACGTATAACGTATAACTTATATCGTATAACGTATAACGTATGACGTATAACGTATAACGTATAACGTATAACGTATAACGTATAACGTATAACGTATAAGGTGTAACGTATAACGTATAACGTATAACGTATGACGTATCACCTATAAGGAACGACCTCTAACATATAACGTATTACGTATAACGTATAACTTATAACGTATAACGTATAACGTATAACGTATAACGTATAACGTATAACGTATAAGGTATAACGTATAACTTATAACGTACAACGTATAACGTATAACGTATAACGTATAACGTATAACGTATAACGTATAACGTATAACGTATAACGTATAACGTATTACGTATAACGTATAACGTATAACGCATAACGTATAACGTATAACGTATATCGTATAACGTATAACGTATAACGTATAACGTATAACGTATAACGTATAACGTATAACGTATAACGTATAACGTGTAACGTTTAACGTATAACGTATAACGTATGACGTATCACCTATAAGGAACGACCACTAACGTATAACGTATTACGTATAACGTATAACGTATAACGTATAACGTGTAACGTATAACGTATAACGTATAACGTATAACGTATAAGGTATAACGTATAACGTATAACGTATAACGTATAACGTATAACGTATAACGTATAACGTATAACGTATAACGTACAACGTATAACGTATAACGTATAACGTATAACGTATAACGTATAACGTATAACGTATAACGTATAACGTATATCGTATAACGTATAACGTATAACGTATAACGTATAACGTATAACGTATAACGTATTACGTATAACCTATAACGTATAACGTATAACGTATAACGTATAACGTATAACGTATGACGTATAACGTATAACGTATAACTTATAACGTCTAACGTATAACGTATAACGTATGACGTATAACGTATAACGCATAACGTATAACGTATAACGTATAACGTATAACGTATAACGTATAACGTATAACGTATTACGTATAACCTATAACGTATAACGTATAACGTATAACGTATAACGTATAACGTATAACGTATGACGTATAACGTACAACGTATAACTTATAACGTCTAACGTATAACGTATAACGTATAACGTATAACGTATAACGTATCACGTATAACCTATATTGTGTAACGTCTAACGTATAGCGATAGACGTATAACGTATAATGTATAACGTATAACGTATAACGTATAACGTATAACGTATAACGTATAACGTATAACGTATCACGTATAACCTATATTGTGTAACGTCTAACGTATAGCGATAGACGTATAACGTATAATGTATAACGTATAACGTATAACGTATAACGTATAACGTATAACTTATAACGTATGACGTATAACGTATAACGTATAACGTATAACGTATAACGTATAACGTATAACGTATAACGTATAAGGTATAACGTATAACTTATAACGTACAACGTATAACGTATAACGTATAACGTATAACGTATAACGTATAACGTATAACGTATAACGTATAACGTATAACGTATTACGTATAACGTATAACGTATAACGTATAACGTATAACGTATAACGTATATCGTATAACGTATAACGTATAACGTATAACGTATAACGTATAACGTATAACGTATAACGTATAACGTATAACGTATAACGTGTAACGTATAACGTATAACGTATAACGTATGACGTATCACCTATAAGGAACGACCACTAACGTATAACGTATTACGTATAACGTATAACGTATAACGTATAACGTATAACGTATAACGTATAACGTATAACGTATAACGTATAACGTATAACGTATAAGGTATAACGTATAACGTATAACGTATAACGTATAACGTATAACGTATAACGAATAACGTATAACGTATAACGTACAACGTATAACGTATAACGTATAACGTATAACGTATAACGTATAACGTATAACGTATAACGTATAACGTATATCGTATAACGTATAACGTATAACGTATAACGTATAACGTATAACGTATAACGTATTACGTATAACCTATAACGTATAACGTATAACGTATAACGTATAACGTATAACGTATGACGTATAACGTATAACGTATAACTTATAACGTCTAACGTATAACGTATAACGTATGACGTATAACGTATAACGCATAACGTATAACGTATAACGTATAACGTATAACGTATAACGTATAACGTATAACGTATAACGTATTACGTATAACCTATAACGTATAACGTATAACGTATAACGTATAACGTATAACGTATGACGTATAACGTATAACGTATAACTTATAACGTCTAACGTATAACGTATAACGTATAACGTATAACGTATAACGTATCACGTATAACCTATATTGTGTAACGTCTAACGTATAGCGATAGACGTATAACGTATAATGTATAACGTATAACGTATAACGTATAACGTATAACGTATAACGTATAACGTATAACGTATAACGTATAACGTATAACGTATAACGTATAACGTATAACGTATAACGTATAACGTATAACGTATAACCTATATCGTGTAACATCTAACGTATAACGAATGACGTATAACGTATATTGTATTATATAACGTATAACGTATAACGTATAACGTATAACGTATAACGTATAACGTATAACGTATAACGTATAACGTATAACGTGTAACGTCTAACGTATAATGTATGACGTATAACGTATAACGTATAACGTATAACGTATAACGTATAACGTATAACGTATAGCGTATAACGTATAACGTATAACGTATAACGTAAAACGTATAACGTATAAAGTATAACGTATAACGTATAACGTATAACGTATGACGTATAACGTATTACGTATAACCTATAACGTATAACGTATAACGTATAACGTATAACGTATAACGTATGACGTATAACGTATAACGTATAACTTATAACGTCTAACGTATAACGTATAACGTATGACGTATAACGTATAACGCATAACGTATAACGTATAACGTATAACGTATAACGTATAACGTATAACGTATAACGTATTACGTATAACCTATAACGTATAACGTATAACGTATAACGTATAACGTATAACGTATGACGTATAACGTATAACGTATAACTTATAACGTCTAACGTATAACGTATAACGTATAACGTATAACGTATAACGTATCACGTATAACCTATATTGTGTAACGTCTAACGTATAGCGATAGACGTATAACGTATAATGTATAACGTATAACGTATAACGTATAACGTATAACGTATAACGTATAACGTATAACGTATAACGTATAACGTATAACGTATAACGTATAACGTATAACGTATAACGTATAACGTATAACGTATAACCTATATCGTGTAACATCTAACGTATAACGAATGACGTATAACGTATATTGTATTATATAACGTATAACGTATAACGTATAACGTATAACGTATAACGTATAACGTATAACGTATAACGTATAACGTATAACGTGTAACGTCTAACGTATAATGTATGACGTATAACGTATAACGTATAACGTATAACGTATAACGTATAACGTATAACGTATAGCGTATAACGTATAACGTATAACGTATAACGTAAAACGTATAACGTATAACGTATAACGTATAACGTATAACGTATAACGTATGACGTATAACGTATAACGTATGACGTATAACGTATAACGTATAACGTATAACGTATAACGTATAACGTATAACGTATAACGTGTAACGTCTAACGTATAATGTATGACGTATAACGTATAACGTATAACGTATAACGTATAACGTATAACGTATAACGTATAGCGTATAACGTATAACGTATAACGTATAACGTAAAACGTATAACGTATAACGTATAACGTATAACGTATAACGTATAACGTATGACGTATAACGTATAACGTATGACGTATAACGTATAACGTATAACGTATAACGTATAACGTATAACGTATAACTTATATCGTATAACGTATAACGTATAACGTATAACGTATAACGTATAACGTATAACGTATAACGTATAACGTATAACGTATAACGTATAACGTATAACGTATAACGTATAACGTATAACGTATAACGTACAACGTATAACGTATAACGTATGACGTATAACGTATAACGTATGACGTATAACGTATAACGTATAACGTATAACGTATAACGTATAACGTATAAGGTATAACGTATAACGTATAACGTATACCGTATAACGTATAACGTATAACGTATAACGTATAACGTATAACGTATAACCTATATCGTGTAACATCTAACGTATAACGAATGACGTATAACGTATATTGTATTATATAACGTATAACGTATAACGTATAACGTATAACGTATAACGTATAACGTATAACGTATAACGTATAACGTATAACGTGTAACGTCTAACGTATAATGTATGACGTATAACGTATAACGTATAACGTATAACGTACAACGTATAACGTATAACGTATAACGTATAACGTATAACGTATAACGTATAACGTATAGCGTATAACGAATAACGTATAACGTCTAACGTATAACGTATAACGTATAACGTATAACGTACAACGTATAACGTATAACGTATAACGTATAACGTATAACGTATAAGGTGTAACGTTTAACGTATAACGTATAACGTATGACGTATCACCTATAAGGAACGACCTCTAACGTATAACGTATTACGTATAACGTATAACGTATAACGTATAACGTATAACGTATAACGTATAACGTATAACGTATAACGTATAACGTATAAGGTATAACGTATAACGTATAACGTACAACGTATAACGTATAACGTATAACGTATAACGTATAACGTATAACGTATAACGTATAACGTATAACGTATAACGTATAACGTATTACGTATAACGTATAACGTATAACGTATAACGTATAACGTATAACGTATAACGTATAACGTATAACGTATAACGTATAACGTATAACGTATAACGTATAACGTATAACGTATAACGTATAACGTATAACGTATAACGTATAACGTATAACGTATAACGTATAACTTATAACGTATAACGTATCACGTATAACCTACATTGTGTAACGTCTAACGTATAACGATAGACGTATAACGTATAATGTATAACGTATAACGTATAACGTATAACGTATAACGTATAACGTATAACGTATAACGTATAACGTATAACGTATAACGTATAACGTATAACGTATAACGTATAACGTATAACGTATAACGTATAACGTATAACGTATAACGTATAACGTATAACGTATAACGTATAACGTATAACGTATAACGTATAACCTATATTGTGTAACATCTAACGTATAGCGAATGACGTATAACGTATATTGTATAACGTATACCGTATAACATATAACGTATAACGTATAACGTATAACCTATAACGTATAACGTATAACGTATAACGTATAACGTATAACGTATGACGTATAACGTATAACGTATAACTTATAACGTCTAACGTATAACGTATAACGTATGACGTATAACGTATAACGCATAACGTATAACGTATAACGTATAACGTATAACGTATAACGTATAACGTATAACGTATAACGTATTACGTATAACCTATAACGTATAACGTATAACGTATAACGTATAACGTATAACGTATGACGTATAACGTATAACGTATAACTTATAACGTCTAACGTATAACGTATAACGTATAACGTATAACGTATAACGTATCACGTATAACCTATATTGTGTAACGTCTAACGTATAGCGATAGACGTATAACGTATAATGTATAACGTATAACGTATAACGTATAACGTATAACGTATAACGTATAACGTATAACGTATAACGTATAACGTATAACGTATAACGTATAACGTATAACGTATAACGTATAACGTATAACGTATAACCTATATCGTGTAACATCTAACGTATAACGAATGACGTATAACGTATATTGTATTATATAACGTATAACGTATAACGTATAACGTATAACGTATAACGTATAACGTATAACGTATAACGTATAACGTATAACGTGTAACGTCTAACGTATAATGTATGACGTATAACGTATAACGTATAACGTATAACGTATAACGTATAACGTATAACGTATAGCGTATAACGTATAACGTATAACGTATAACGTAAAACGTATAACGTATAAAGTATAACGTATAACGTATAACGTATAACGTATGACGTATAACGTATTACGTATAACCTATAACGTATAACGTATAACGTATAACGTATAACGTATAACGTATGACGTATAACGTATAACGTATAACTTATAACGTCTAACGTATAACGTATAACGTATGACGTATAACGTATAACGCATAACGTATAACGTATAACGTATAACGTATAACGTATAACGTATAACGTATAACGTATTACGTATAACCTATAACGTATAACGTATAACGTATAACGTATAACGTATAACGTATGACGTATAACGTATAACGTATAACTTATAACGTCTAACGTATAACGTATAACGTATAACGTATAACGTATAACGTATCACGTATAACCTATATTGTGTAACGTCTAACGTATAGCGATAGACGTATAACGTATAATGTATAACGTATAACGTATAACGTATAACGTATAACGTATAACGTATAACGTATAACGTATAACGTATAACGTATAACGTATAACGTATAACGTATAACGTATAACGTATAACGTATAACGTATAACCTATATCGTGTAACATCTAACGTATAACGAATGACGTATAACGTATATTGTATTATATAACGTATAACGTATAACGTATAACGTATAACGTATAACGTATAACGTATAACGTATAACGTATAACGTATAACGTGTAACGTCTAACGTATAATGTATGACGTATAACGTATAACGTATAACGTATAACGTATAACGTATAACGTATAACGTATAGCGTATAACGTATAACGTATAACGTATAACGTAAAACGTATAACGTATAACGTATAACGTATAACGTATAACGTATAACGTATGACGTATAACGTATAACGTATGACGTATAACGTATAACGTATAACGTATAACGTATAACGTATAACGTATAACGTATAACGTGTAACGTCTAACGTATAATGTATGACGTATAACGTATAACGTATAACGTATAACGTATAACGTATAACGTATAACGTATAGCGTATAACGTATAACGTATAACGTATAACGTAAAACGTATAACGTATAACGTATAACGTATAACGTATAACGTATAACGTATGACGTATAACGTATAACGTATGACGTATAACGTATAACGTATAACGTATAACGTATAACGTATAACGTATAACTTATATCGTATAACGTATAACGTATAACGTATAACGTATAACGTATAACGTATAACGTATAACGTATAACGTATAACGTATAACGTATAACGTATAACGTATAACGTATAACGTATAACGTATAACGTACAACGTATAACGTATAACGTATGACGTATAACGTATAACGTATGACGTATAACGTATAACGTATAACGTATAACGTATAACGTATAACGTATAAGGTATAACGTATAACGTATAACGTATACCGTATAACGTATAACGTATAACGTATAACGTATAACGTATAACGTATAACCTATATCGTGTAACATCTAACGTATAACGAATGACGTATAACGTATATTGTATTATATAACGTATAACGTATAACGTATAACGTATAACGTATAACGTATAACGTATAACGTATAACGTATAACGTATAACGTGTAACGTCTAACGTATAATGTATGACGTATAACGTATAACGTATAACGTATAACGTACAACGTATAACGTATAACGTATAACGTATAACGTATAACGTATAACGTATAACGTATAGCGTATAACGAATAACGTATAACGTCTAACGTATAACGTATAACGTATAACGTATAACGTACAACGTATAACGTATAACGTATAACGTATAACGTATAACGTATAAGGTGTAACGTTTAACGTATAACGTATAACGTATGACGTATCACCTATAAGGAACGACCTCTAACGTATAACGTATTACGTATAACGTATAACGTATAACGTATAACGTATAACGTATAACGTATAACGTATAACGTATAACGTATAACGTATAAGGTATAACGTATAACGTATAACGTACAACGTATAACGTATAACGTATAACGTATAACGTATAACGTATAACGTATAACGTATAACGTATAACGTATAACGTATAACGTATTACGTATAACGTATAACGTATAACGTATAACGTATAACGTATAACGTATAACGTATAACGTATAACGTATAACGTATAACGTATAACGTATAACGTATAACGTATAACGTATAACGTATAACGTATAACGTATAACGTATAACGTATAACGTATAACGTATAACTTATAACGTATAACGTATCACGTATAACCTACATTGTGTAACGTCTAACGTATAACGATAGACGTATAACGTATAATGTATAACGTATAACGTATAACGTATAACGTATAACGTATAACGTATAACGTATAACGTATAACGTATAACGTATAACGTATAACGTATAACGTATAACGTATAACGTATAACGTATAACGTATAACGTATAACGTATAACGTATAACGTATAACGTATAACGTATAACGTATAACGTATAACGTATAACGTATAACGTATAACCTATATTGTGTAACATCTAACGTATAGCGAATGACGTATAACGTATATTGTATAACGTATACCGTATAACATATAACGTATAACGTATAACGTATAACGTATAACGTATAACGTATAACGTATAACGTATAACGTATAACGTATAACGTATAACGTATAACGTATAACGTGTAACGTCTAACGTATAATGTATGACGTATAACGTATAACGTATAACGTATAACGTATAACGTATAACGTATAACGTATAGCGTATAACGTATAACGTATAACGTATAACGTAAAACGTATAACGTATAACGTATAACGTATAACGTATAACGTATAACGTATGACGTATAACGTATAACGTATGACGTATAACGTATAACGTATAACGTATAACGTATAACGTATAACGTATAACTTATATCGTATAACGTATAACGTATAACGTATAACGTATAACGTATAACGTATAACGTATAACGTATAACGTATAACGTATAACGTATAACGTATAACGTATAACGTATAACGTATAACGTATAACGTACAACGTATAACGTATAACGTATGACGTATAACGTATAACGTATGACGTATAACGTATAACGTATAACGTATAACGTATAACGTATAACGTATAACTTATATCGTATAACGTATAACGTATGCTGTATAACGTATAACGTATTACGTATAACGTATAAACGATATAACGTATAACGTATAACGTATAACGTATAACGTATAACGTATAACGTATAACGTATAACGTATAACGTATAACGTATAACGTATAACGTATAAGGTATAACGTATAACGTATAACGTATACCGTATAACGTATAACGTATAACGTATAACGTATAACGTATAACGTACAACGTATAACGTATGACGTATAACGTATAACGTATAACGTATAACGTATAACGTATAACGTATAACGTATAACGTATAACGTATAACGTATAACGTATAACGTATAACGTATAACGTATAAGGTATAACGTATAACGCATAACGTACAACGTATAACGTATAACGTATAACGTATAACGTATAACGTATAACGTATAACGTATAACGTATAACGTATAACGTATAACGTATAACGTATAACGTATAACGTACAACGTATAACGTATAACGTATGACGTATAACGTATAACGTATGACGTATAACGTATAACGTATAACGTATAACGTATAACGTATAACGTATAACGTATAACGTATAACGTATAGCGTATAACGAATAACGTATAACGTCTAACGTATAACGTATAACGTATAACGTATAACGTATAACGTATAACGTATAACGTATAACGTATAACGTATAAGGTGTAACGTTTAACGTATAACGTATAACGTATGACGTATCACCTATAAGGAACGACCTCTAACGTATAACGTATTACGTATAACGTATAACGTATAACGTATAACGTATAACGTATAACGTATAACGTATAACGTATAACGTATAACGTATAACGTATAACGTATAACGTATAACGTATAACGTACAACGTATAACGTATAACGTATGACGTATAACGTATAACGTATGACGTATAACGTATAACGTATAACGTATAACGTATAACGTATAACGTATAACGTATAACGTATAACGTATAGCGTATAACGAATAACGTATAACGTCTAACGTATAACGTATAACGTATAACGTATAACGTATAACGTATAACGTATAACGTATAACGTATAACGTATAAGGTGTAACGTTTAACGTATAACGTATAACGTATGACGTATCACCTATAAGGAACGACCTCTAACGTATAACGTATTACGTATAACGTATAACGTATAACGTATAACGTATAACGTATAACGTATAACGTATAACGTATAACGTATAACGTATAACGTATAACGTATAACGTATAACGTATAACGTATAACGTATAACGTATAACGTATAACGTATAACGTATAACGTATAACGTATAACGTATAACGTATAACGTATAACGTATAACGTATAACGTATAACTTATAACGTATAACGTATCACGTATAACCTACATTGTGTAACGTCTAACGTATAACGATAGACGTATAACGTATAATGTATAACGTATAACGTATAACGTATAACGTATAACGTATAACGTATAACGTATAACGTATAACGTATAACGTATAACGTATAACGTATAACGTATAACGTATAACGTATAACGTATAACGTATAACGTATAACGTATAACGTATAACGTATAACGTATAACGTATAACGTATAACGTATAACGTATAACGTATAACGTATAACGTATAACGTATAACCTATATTGTGTAACATCTAACGTATAACGAATGACGTATAACGTATATTGTATAACGTATAACGTATAACGTATAACGTATAACGTATAACGTATAACGTATAACGTATAACGTATAACGTATAACGTATAACGTATAACGTATAACGCATAACGTATAACGTATAACGTATAACGTATAACGTATAACGTATAACGTATAACGTATAACGTATAACGTATAACGTATAACGTATAACGTATAACGTATAACCTATATTGTGTAACATCTAACGTATAGCGAATGACGTATAACGTATATTGTATAACGTATACCGTATAACATATAACGTATAACGTATAACGTATAACGTATAACGTATAACGTTTAACGTATAACGTATAACGTGTAACGTCTAACGTATAATGTATGACGTATAACGTATAACGTATAACGTATAACGTATAACGTATAACGTATAACGTATAACGTATAACGTATAACGTATAACGTATAACGTATAACGTATAACGTATAACGTATAACTTATAACGTATAACGTATAACGTATAACGTATAACCTATAACGTATATTCTATAACGTATAACGTATAACGTATAACGTATAACGTATAACGTATAACGTATAATGTATAACGTATAACGTATAACGTATAACGTATAACGTATAACGTATAACCTATATTGTGTAACATCTAACGTATAGCGAATGACGTATAACGTATATTGTATAACGTATACCGTATAACATATAACGTATAACGTATAACGTATAACGTATAACGTATAACGTATAACGTATAACGTATAACGTATAACGTATAACGTATAACGTATAACGTATAACGTGTAACGTCTAACGTATAATGTATGACGTATAACGTATAACGTATAACGTATAACGTATAACGTATAACGTATAACGTATAGCGTATAACGTATAACGTATAACGTATAACGTAAAACGTATAACGTATAACGTATAACGTATAACGTATAACGTATAACGTATGACGTATAACGTATAACGTATGACGTATAACGTATAACGTATAACGTATAACGTATAACGTATAACGTATAACTTATATCGTATAACGTATAACGTATAACGTATAACGTATAACGTATAACGTATAACGTATAACGTATAACGTATAACGTATAACGTATAACGTATAACGTATAACGTATAACGTATAACGTATAACGTATAACGTACAACGTATAACGTATAACGTATGACGTATAACGTATAACGTATGACGTATAACGTATAACGTATAACGTATAACGTATAACGTATAACGTATAACTTATATCGTATAACGTATAACGTATGCTGTATAACGTATAACGTATTACGTATAACGTATAAACGATATAACGTATAACGTATAACGTATAACGTATAACGTATAACGTATAACGTATAACGTATAACGTATAACGTATAACGTATAACGTATAACGTATAAGGTATAACGTATAACGTATAACGTATACCGTATAACGTATAACGTATAACGTATAACGTATAACGTATAACGTACAACGTATAACGTATAACGTATAACGTATAACGTATAACGTATAACGTATAACGTATAGCGTATAACGAATAACGTATAACGTCTAACGTATAACGTATAACGTATAACGTATAACGTATAACGTATAACGTATAACGTATAACGTATAACGTATAAGGTGTAACGTTTAACGTATAACGTATAACGTATGACGTATCACCTATAAGGAACGACCTCTAACGTATAACGTATTACGTATAACGTATAACGTATAACGTATAACGTATAACGTATAACGTATAACGTATAACGTATAACGTATAAGGTATAACGTATAACGCATAACGTACAACGTATAACGTATAACGTATAACGTATAACGTATAACGTATAACGTATAACGTATAACGTATAACGTATAACGTATAACGTATTACGTATAACGTATAACGTATAACGTATAACGTATAACGTATAACGTATAACGTATAACGTATAACGTATAACGTATAACGTATAACGTATAACGTATAACGTATAACGTATAACGTATAACGTATAACGTATAACGTATAACGTATAACGTATAACGTATAACGTATAACGTATAACTTATAACGTATAACGTATCACGTATAACCTACATTGTGTAACGTCTAACGTATAACGATAGACGTATAACGTATAATGTATAACGTATAACGTATAACGTATAACGTATAACGTATAACGTATAACGTATAACGTATAACGTATAACGTATAACGTATAACGTATAACGTATAACGTATAACGTATAACGTATAACGTATAACGTATAACGTATAACGTATAACGTATAACGTATAACGTATAACCTATATTGTGTAACATCTAACGTATAACGAATGACGTATAACGTATATTGTATAACGTATAACGTATAACGTATAACGTATAACGTATAACGTATAACGTATAACGTATAACGTATAACGTATAACGTATAACGTATAACGTATAACGCATAACGTATAACGTATAACGTATAACGTATAACGTATAACGTATAACGTATAACGTATAACGTATAACGTATAACGTATAACGTATAACGTATAACGTATAACCTATATTGTGTAACATCTAACGTATAGCGAATGACGTATAACGTATATTGTATAACGTATACCGTATAACATATAACGTATAACGTATAACGTATAACGTATAACGTTTAACGTATAACGTATAACGTGTAACGTCTAACGTATAATGTATGACGTATAACGTATAACGTATAACGTATAACGTATAACGTATAACGTATAACGTATAACGTATAACGTATAACGTATAACGTATAACGTATAACGTATAACGTATAACGTATAACTTATAACGTATAACGTATAACGTATAACGTATAACCTATAACGTATATTCTATAACGTATAACGTATAACGTATAACGTATAACGTATAACGTATAACGTATAATGTATAACGTATAACGTATAACGTATAACGTATAACGTACAACGTATAACGTATGACGTATGACGTATAACGTATAACGTATAACGTATAACGTATAACGTATAACGTATAACGTATAACGTATAACGTATAACGTATAACGTATAACGTATAACGTATAACGTATAACGTATAACGTACAACGTATAACGTATAACGTATGACGTATAACGTATAACGTATGACGTATAACGTATAACGTATAACGTATAACGTATAACGTATAACGTATAACGTATAACCTATATTGTGTAACATCTAACGTATAACGTATAACGTATAACGTATAACGTATAACGTATAACGTATAACGTATAACGTATAACGTATAACGTATAACGTATAACGTATAACGTATAACGTATAACGTATAACGTACAACGTATAACGTATAACGTATGACGTATAACGTATAACGTATAACGTATAACGTATAACGTATAACGTATAACGTATAACGTATAACGTATAACGTATAACGTATAACGTATAACGTATAACGTATAACGTATAACGTATAACGTATAACGTATAACGTATAACGTATAACGTATAACGTATAACGTATAACGTATAACTTATAACGTATAACGTATCACGTATAACCTACATTGTGTAACGTCTAACGTATAACGATAGACGTATAACGTATAATGTATAACGTATAACGTATAACGTATAACGTATAACGTATAACGTATAACGTATAACGTATAACGTATAACGTATAACGTATAACGTATAACGTATAACGTATAACGTATAACGTATAACGTATAACGTATAACGTATAACGTATAACGTATAACGTATAACGTATAACGTATAACGTATAACCTATATTGTGTAACATCTAACGTATAACGAATGACGTATAACGTATATTGTATAACGTATAACGTATAACGTATAACGTATAACGTATAACGTATAACGTATAACGTATAACGTATAACGTATAACGTATAACGTATAACGTATAACGTATAACGTATAACGTATAACGTATAACGTATAACGTATAACGTATAACGTATAACGTATAACGTATAACGTATAACGTATAACGTATAACGTATAACGTATAACGTATAACGTATAACGTATAACGTATAACCTATATTGTGTAACATCTAACGTATAGCGAATGACGTATAACGTATATTGTATAACGTATACCGTATAACATATAACGTATAACGTATAACGTATAACGTATAACGTTTAACGTATAACGTATAACGTGTAACGTCTAACGTATAATGTATGACGTATAACGTATAACGTATAACGTATAACGTATAACGTATAACGTATAACGTATAACGTATAACGTATAACGTATAACGTATAACGTATAACGTATAACGTATAACGTATAACTTATAACGTATAACGTATAACGTATAACGTATAACCTATAACGTATATTCTATAACGTATAACGTATAACGTATAACGTATAACGTATAACGTATAACGTATAATGTATAACGTATAACGTATAACGTATAACGTATAACGTACAACGTATAACGTATGACGTATGACGTATAACGTATAACGTATAACGTATAACGTATAACGTATAACGTATAACGTATAACGTATAACGTATAACGTATAACGTATAACGTATAACGTATAACGTATAACGTATAACGTACAACGTATAACGTATAACGTATGACGTATAACGTATAACGTATGACGTATAACGTATAACGTATAACGTATAACGTATAACGTATAACTTATATCGTATAACGTATAACGTATGACGTATAACGTATAACGTATTACGTATAACGTATAAACGATATAACGTATAACGTATAACGTATAACGTACAACGTATAACGTATAACGTATAACGTATAACGTATAACGTATAACGTATAACGTATAACGTATAAGGTATAACGTATAACGTATAACGTATACCGTATAACGTATAACGTATAACGTATAACGTATAACGTATAACGTACAACGTATAACGTATAACGTATAACGTATGACGTATAACGTATAACGTATAACGTATAGCGTATAACGTATAACGTATAACGTCTAACGTATAACGTATAACGTATAACGTATAACGTATAACGTATAACGTATAACGTATAAGGTGTAACGTATAACGTATAACGTATAACGTATGACGTATCACCTATAAGGAACGACCTCTAACATATAACGTATTACGTATAACGTATAACTTATAACGTATAACGTATAACGTATAACGTATAACGTATAACGTATAA
>NW_027478612.1:738277-866707 GCF_051014685.1 Ptiloglossa arizonensis | reverse complement strand
ATAACGCATAACGTATAACGTGTAACGTATAACGTATAGCGTACAACGTATAACGTATAAAATGTGACGTCTAAAGTTTAACGTATAACGCATAACGTATAACGTATAACGTATAACGTATAACGTATAACGTATAACGTATAACGTATAACGTATAACGTAGAACGTATAACGTATAACGTATAACGTATAACGTATAACGTATAACGTATAACGTATAACGTATAACGAATAACGTATAACGTATAACGTATAACGTATAACGTATAACGTATAACGTATAACGTATAACGTATAACGTAGAACGTATAACGTATAACGTATAACGTATAACGTATAACGTATAACGTATAACGTATAACGTATAACGTATAACGTATAACGTATAACGTATAACGCATAACGTATAACGTACAACGTATAACGTATAACGTATAACGTATAACGTATAACGAATAACGTATAACGTATAACGTATAACGTATAACGCATAACGTAAAACGTATAACGTATTACGTTTAGCCTGTAACGTCCAACGTATAACGTATAACGTATAACGTATTACATATTACATATAACGTATAACGTACAACGTATAACGTATAACATATAACGTCTAACGTATAACGAATAACGTACAACGTATAACGTATAACGCATCACGTATAACGTACAACGTACAACGTATAACATATAACGTCTAACGTATAACGTATAACGTATAACGAATAACGTATAACGTATAACGTATAACGTATAACGTACAACGTATAACGTATAACGTATAACGTATAACGTATAACGTATAACGTACAACGTATCACGTATAACGTATATCCTATATCGCATAACGTATAACGTATAACGTATAACGTATAGCGTACAACGTATAACGTATAAAATGTAACGTCTAACGTTTAACGTATAACGTACAACGTATAACGTATAACGCATAACGTATAACGTACAACGTATAACGTATACCGTATTACGCATAACCTATAACGTCTAACGTATAACGTATAACGTATATCGTATAACGTATAACGTATAACGTATAACGTATAACGTATAACGTATAACGTATAACGTATAACGTATAACGTATAACGTATAACGTATAACGTAGAACGTATAACGTATAACGTATAACGTATAACGTATAACGTATAACGTATAACGTATAACGTATAACGTATAACGTATAACGTATAACGTATAACGTAATAACGTATAACGTATAACGTATAACGTATAGCGTATAACGTATAACGTATTACATATAACGTCTAACGTTTAACGCATAACGTACAACGTATAACGTATAACGTATAACGTATAACGTATAACGTATAACGTACAACGTATAACGTATAACGTACAACGTATCACGTATAACGTATATCCTATAACGCATAACGTATATCCTATAACGCATAACGTATAGCGTATAACGCATAACGTATACCGTATAACGTATAACGTCAAGCGTATAACGTATAACGTATAACGTATAACGTATAACGCATAACGTATAACGTATACCGTATAACGTATAACGTCAAACGTATAACGTATAACGTATAACGTATAACGTATAACGTATAACGTATAACGTATAAGGCATAACGTATAACGTATAACGTATAACGTATAACGTATAACGTATAACGCATAACGTATAACGCATAACGTATAACGTATAACGTATAACGTATAACGTATAACGTTTAACGTATAACGTGTAACGTATAACGCATAACGTATAACGTACAACGTATAACGTATAACGTATAACGTATAACGTATAACGTATAACGTATAACGTATAACGTATAACGTATAACGTATAACGTATAACGTATAGCGTATAACGTATAACGTATTACATATAACGTCTAACGTTTAACGCATAACGTACAACGTATAACGTATAACGTATAACGTACAACGTATAACGTATAACGTATAACGTATAACGTATAACGAATAACGTATAACGTATAACGTATAACGTATAACGTATAACGTATAACGTACAACGTATAACGTATAACGTATAACGTATAACGCATAACGTATAACGCATAACGTACAACGTATAACGTATAGCGTATAACGTATAACGTATAACGTATAACGTATAACGCATAACGTATAACGTATAACGAATAACGTATAACGTATTACGTATAACGTATAACGTATAACGTATAACGTATAACGTATAACGTATAACGTATAACGTATAACGTATAACGTATAACGCATAACGTATAACGCATGACGTATAACGTATAACGTGTAACGTATAACGTATGACGTATCACGTATAAGGTATGACCTATAACGCATAACGTACTATATAACCTATAACGTCTAACGTATAACGTATAACGTATAACGTATAACGTATAACGTATAACGTACAACGTATCACGTATAACGTATATCCTATAACGCATAACGTATAACGTATAACGTATAACCTATAGCGTACAACGTAAAACGTATAAAATGTAACGTCTAACGTTTAACGTATAACGCATAACGTATAACGTATAACGAATAACGTATAACGTATAACGTATAACGTATAACGTACAACGTATAACGTATAACGTATAACGTATAACGCATAACGTATAACGCATAACGTATAACGTATAACGTATAACGTATAACGTATAACGTTTAACGTATAACGTATAACGTATAACGTGTAACGTATAACGCATAACGTATAACGTACAACGTATAACGTATAACATATAACGTCTAACGTATAACGTATAACGTATAACGAATAACGTATAACGTATAACGTATAACGTATAACGTACAACGTATAACGTATAACGTATAACGTATAACGCATAACGTATAACGCATTACGTACAACGTATAACGTATAGCGTATAACGTATAACGTATAACGTATAACGTATAGCGTACAACGTATAACGTATAAAATGTAACGTCTAACGTTTAACGTATAACGTACAACGTATAACGTATACCGTATTACGCATAACCTATAACGTCTAACGTATAACGTATAACGTATATCGTATAACGTATAACGTATAACGTATAACGTATAACGTATAACGTATAACGTATAACGTATAACGTATAACGTATAACGTATAACGTATAACGTATAACGTTTAACGTATAACGTATAACGTATAACGTATAACGTATAACGTATAGCGTACAACGTATAACGTATAAAATGTAACGTCTAACGTTTAACGTATAACGTACAACGTATAACGTATAACGCATAACGTATAACGTACAACGTATAACGTATACCGTATTACGCATAACCTATAACGTCTAACGTATAACGTATAACGTATATCGTATAACGTATAACGTATAACGTATAACGTATAACGTATAACGTATAACGTATAACGTATAACGTATAACGTATAACGTATAACATATAACGTATAACGTATAACGTATAACGTATAACGTATAACGTATAACGTATAACGTATAACGTATAACGTATAACGTATAACGTATAACGTATAACGTATAACGTATAACGTATAACGTATAACGTATAACGTATAACGTATAACGTATAACGCATAACGTATAACGCATAACGTATAACGTATAACGTATAACGTATAACGTATAACGTTTAACGTATAACGTGTAACGTATAACGTGTAACGTATAACGCATAACGTATAACGTACAACGTATAACGTATAACATATAACGTCTAACGTATAACGTATAACGTATAACGAATAACGTATAACGTATAACGTATAACGTATAACGTACAACGTATAACGTATAACGTATAACGTATAACGCATAACGTATAACGCATTACGTACAACGTATAACGTATAGCGTATAACGTATAACGTATAACGTATAACGTATAGCGTACAACGTATAACGTATAAAATGTAACGTCTAACGTTTAACGTATAACGTACAACGTATAACGTATAACGTATAACGTATAACGTATAACGTATAACGTATAACGTATAACGTATAACGTATAACGTATAACGTATAACGTATAACGTATAACGTATAACGTATAGCGTATAACGTATAACGTATTACATATAACGTCTAACGTTTAACGCATAACGTACAACGTATAATTTATAACGTATAACGTATAACGTATAACGTATAACGTATAACGTATAACGTATAACGTATAACGTATAACGTATAACGTTTAACGTATTACATATAACGTCTAACGTTTAACGCATAACGTACAACGTATAATTTATAACGTATAACGTATAACGTATAACGAATAACGTATAACGTATAACGTATAACGTATAACGTACAACGTATAACGTATAACGTATAACGTATAACGTATATCGTATAACGTATAACGTATAACGTATAACGTATAACGTATAACGTATAACGTATAACGTATAACGTATAACGTATAACGTATAACGTATAACGTATAGCGTATAACGTATAACGTATTACATATAACGTCTAACGTTTAACGCATAACGTACAACGTATAATTTATAACGTATAACGTATAACGTATAACGTATAACGTATAACGTATAACGTATAACGTATAACGTATAACGTTTAACGTATTACATATAACGTCTAACGTTTAACGCATAACGTACAACGTATAATTTATAACGTATAACGTATAACGTATAACGTATAACGTATAACGTATAACGTATAACGTATAACGTATAACGTTTAACGTATTACATATAACGTCTAACGTTTAACGCATAACGTACAACGTATAACGTATAACGTATAACGTATAACGTATAACGTATAACGTATAACGTATAACGTATAACGTACAACGTATAACGTATAACGTACAACGTATCACGTATAGCGTATATTCTATAACGCATAACGTATATCCTATAACGCATAACGTATAGCGTATAACGCATAACGTATACCGTATAACGTATAACGTCAAGCGTATAACGTATAACGTATAACGTATAACGTATAACGCATAACGTATAACGTATACCGTATAACGTATAACGTCAAACGTATAACGTATAACGTATAACGTATAACGTATAACGTATAACGCATAACGTATAACGTACAACGTATAACGTATAACGTATAACGTATAACGTATAACGAATAACGTATAACGTATAACGTATAACGTATAACGTACAACGTATAACGTATAACGTATAACGTATAACGCATAACGTATAACGCATAACGTACAACGTATAACGTATAGCGTATAACGTATAACGTATAACGTATAACGTATAACGTATAACGCATAACGTATAACGTATAACGAATAACGTATAACGTATTACGTATAACGTATAACGTATAACGTATAACGTATAACGTATAACGTATAACGTATAACGCATAACGTATAACGCATGACGTATAACGTATAACGTGTAACGTATAACGTATGACGTATCACGTATAAGGTATGACCTATAACGCATAACGTACTATATAACCTATAACGTCTAACGTATAACGTATAACGTATAACGTATAACGTATAACGTATAACGTACAACGTATCACGTATAACGTATATCCTATAACGCATAACGTATAACGTATAACGTATAACGTATAGCGTACAACGTATAACGTATAAAATGTAACGTCTAACGTTTAACGTATAACGCATAACGTATAACGTATAACGAATAACGTATAACGTATAACGTATAACGTATAACGTACAACGTATAGCGTATAACGTATAACGTATAACGCATAACGTATAACGCATAACGTATAACGTATAACGTACAACGTATACCGTATTACGCATAACCCATAACGTCTAACGTATAACGTATAACGTATAACGTATATCGTATAACGTATAACGTATAACGTATAACGTATTACGTACAACGTATAACGTATAACGTACAACGTATCACGTATAACGTATATCCTATAACGCATAACGTATATCCTATAACGCATAACGTATAGCGTATAACGCATAACGTATACCGTATAACGTATAACGTCAAGCGTATAACGTATAACGTATAACGTATAACGTATAACGCATAACGTATAACGTATACCGTATAACGTATAACGTCAAACGTATAACGTATAACGTATAACGTATAACGTATAACGCATAACGTATAACGTACAACGTATAACGTATAACGTATAACGTATAACGTATAACGAATAACGTATAACGTATAACGTATAACGTATAACGTACAACGTATAACGTATAACGTATAACGTATAACGCATAACGTATAACGCATAACGTACAACGTATAACGTATAGCGTATAACGTATAACGTATAACGTATAACGTATAACGCATAACGTATAACGTATAACGCATAACGTATAACGCATGACGTATAACGTATAACGTGTAACGTATAACGTACAACGTATCACGTATAACGTATATCCTATAACGCATAACGTATAACGTATAACGTATAACGTATAGCGTACAACGTATAACGTATAAAATGTAACGTTTAACGTATAACGTATAACGTATAACGTGTAACGTATAACGTGTAACGTATAACGTATTACGTATTACGTATAACCTATAACGTCTAACGTATAACGTATAACGTATAACGCATAACGTAAAACGTATAACGTATTACGTTTAGCCTGTAACGTCCAACGTATAACGTATAACGTATAACGTATTACATATTACATATAACGTATAACGTACAACGTATAACGTATAACATATAACGTCTAACGTTTAACGCATAACGTATAACGTATAACGTATAACGTATAACGTATAACGCATAACGTATAACGTATAACGCATAACGTATAACGCATGACGTATAACGTATAACGTGTAACGTATAACGTACAACGTATCACGTATAACGTATATCCTATAACGCATAACGTATAACGTATAACGTATAACGTATAGCGTACAACGTATAACGTATAAAATGTAACGTCTAACGTTTAACGTATAACGCATAACGTATAACGTATAACGTATAACGTACAACGTATAACGTATAACGTACAACGTATCACGTATAACGTATATCCTATAACGCATAACGTATATCCTATAACGCATAACGTATAGCGTATAACGCATAACGTATACCGTATAACGTATAACGTCAAGCGTATAACGTATAACGTATAACGTATAACGTATAACGCATAACGTATAACGTATACCGTATAACGTATAACGTCAAACGTATAACGTATAACGTATAACGTATAACGTATAACGCATAACGTATAACGTACAACGTATAACGTATAACGTATAACGTATAACGTATAACGAATAACGTATAACGTATAACGTATAACGTATAACGTACAACGTATAACGTATAACGTATAACGTATAACGCATAACGTATAACGCATAACGTACAACGTATAACGTATAGCGTATAACGTATAACGTATAACGTATAACGTATAACGCATAACGTATAACGTATAACGCATAACGTATAACGCATGACGTATAACGTATAACGTGTAACGTATAACGTACAACGTATCACGTATAACGTATATCCTATAACGCATAACGTATAACGTATAACGTATAACGTATAGCGTACAACGTATAACGTATAAAATGTAACGTCTAACGTTTAACGTATAACGCATAACGTATAACGTATAACGAATAACGTATAACGTATAACGTATAACGTATAACGTACAACGTATAACGTATAACGTATAACGTATAACGTATAACGCATAACGTATAACGCATAACGTATAACGTATAACGTATAACGTATAACGTATAACGTTTAACGTATAACGTATAACGTATAACGTGTAACGTATAACGTGTAACGTATAACGTATTACGTATTACGTATAACCTATAACGTCTAACGTATAACGTATAACGTATAACGCATAACGTAAAACGTATAACGTATTACGTTTAGCCTGTAACGTCCAACGTATAACGTATAACGTATAACGTATTACATATTACATATAACGTATAACGTACAACGTATAACGTATAACATATAACGTCTAACGTTTAACGCATAACGTACAACGTATAATGCATAACGTATAACGTACAACGTATAACGTATAACGTATAACGTATAACGCATAACGTATAACGCATAACGTATAACGTATAACGTATAACGTATAACGTATAACGTTTAACGTATAACGTTTAACGTATAACGTATAACGTATAACGTATAACGTATAACGTATAACGAATAACGTATAACGTATAACGTATAACGTATAACGTACAAGGTATAACGTATAACGTATAACGTATAACGTATAACGAGTAACCTATAACGTATAACGTATAACGTATAACGTATAACGTATAACGTACAACGTATCACGTATAACGTATATCCTATAACGCATAACGTATAACGTATAACGTATAACGTATAGCGTACAACGTATAACGTATAAAATGTAACGTCTAACGTTTAACGTATAACGTACAACGTATAACGTATAACGCATAACGTATAACGTACAACGTATAACGTATAACATATAACGTCTAACGTATAACGTATAACGTATAACGAATAACGTATAACGTATAACGTATAACGTATAACGTACAACGTATAACGTATAACGTATAACGTATAACGCATAACGTATAACGCATAACGTACAACGTATAACGTATAGCGTATAACGTATAACGTATAGCGTATAACGTATAACGTATAACGTATAACGTATAACGTATAACGTATAACGTATAACGTATAACGTATAACGTATAACGTATAACGTATAGCGTATAACGTATAACGTATAACGCATAACGTATAACGCATAACGTATAACGTATAACGTATAACGTATAACGTATAACGTATAACGTATAACGTATAACGTACAACGTATCACGTATAACGTATATCCTATAACGCATAACGTATAACGTATAACGTATAACGTATAGCGTACAACGTATAACGTATAAAATGTAACGTCTAACGTTTAACGTATAACGTACAACGTATAACGTATAACGCATAACGTATAACGTACAACGTATAACGTATACCGTATTACGCAAAACCTATAACGTCTAACGTATAACGCATAACGTATATCGTATAACGTATAACGTATAACGTATAACGCATAACGTATAACGCATAACGTATAACGTATAACGTATAACGTATAACGTATAACGTTTAACGTATAACGTATAACGTATAACGTGTAACGTATAACGTGTAACGTATAACGTATTACGTATTACGTATAACCTATAACGTCTAACGTATAACGTATAACGTATAACGCATAACGTAAAACGTATAACGTATTACGTTTAGCCTGTAACGTCCAACGTATAACGTATAACGTATAACGTATTACATATTACATATAACGTATAACGTACAACGTATAACGTATAACATATAACGTCTAACGTTTAACGCATAACGTACAACGTATAATGCATAACGTATAACGTACAACGTATAACGTATAACGTATAACGTATAACGCATAACGTATAACGCATAACGTATAACGTATAACGTATAACGTATAACGTATAACGTTTAACGTATAACGTATAACGTATAACGTATAACGTATAACGTATAACGTATAACGTATAACGAATAACGTATAACGTATAACGTATAACGTATAACGTACAAGGTATAACGTATAACGTATAACGTATAACGTATAACGAGCAACCTATAACGTATAACGTATAACGTATAACGTATAACGTATAACGTACAACGTATCACGTATAACGTATATCCTATAACGCATAACGTATAACGTGTAACGTATAACGTATAGCGTACAACGTATAACGTATAAAATGTGACGTCTAAAGTTTAACGTATAACGCATAACGTATAACGTATAACGAATAACGTATAACGTATAAAGTATAACGTATAACGTACAACGTATAGCGTATAACGTATAACGTATAACGCATAACGTATAACGCATAACGTATAACGTATAACGTACAACGTATACCGTATTACGCATAACCTATAACGTCTAACGTATAACGTATAACGTATAACGTATATCGTATAACGTATAACGTATATCGTATAACGTATAACGTATAACGTATAACGTATAACGTATAACGTATAACGTATAACGTATAACGTATAACGTATAACGTATAACGTATAACGTATAACGTATAACGTATAACGTATAACGTATAACGTATAACGTATAACGTATAACGTATAACGTATAACGTATAACGTATAACGTATAACGTATAGCGTATAACGTATAACGTATTACATATTACATATAACGTATAACGTACAACGTATAACGTATAACCTATAACGTCTAACGTATAACGTATAACGTATAACGTATAACGTATAACGTATAACGTATAACGTATAACATATAACGTTTAACGTATTACGTTTAACCTGTAACGTCCAACGTATAACGTATAACGTATAACGTATTACATATTACATATAACGTATAACGTACAACGTATAACGTATAACATATAACGTCTAACGTTTAACGCATAACGTACAACGTATAACGTATAACGTATAACGTATAACGTATAACGTATAACGTATAACGTATAACGTACAACGTATAACGTATAACGTACAACGTATCACGTATAACGTATATCCTATAACGCATAACGTATATCCTATAACGCATAACGTATAGCGTATAACGTATAACGTATAACGTATAACGCGTAACGTATAACGCATAACGTATAACGTATAACGTATAGCGTACAACGTATAACGTATAAAATGTAACGTCTAACGTTTAACGTATAACGCATAACGTATAACGTATAACGAATAACGTATAACGTATAACGTATAACGTATAACGTACAACGTATAACGTATAACGTATAACGTATAACGTATAACGCATAACGTATAACGCATAACGTATAACGTATAACGTATAGCGTATAACGCATAACGTTTAACGTATAACGTATAACGTATAACGTGTAACGTATAACGTGTAACGTATAACGTATTACGTATTACGTATAACCTATAACGTCTAACGTATAACGTATAACGTATAACGCATAACGTAAAACGTATAACGTATTACGTTTAGCCCGTAACGTCCAACGTATAACGTATAACGTATAACGTATTACATATTACATATAACGTATAACGTACAACGTATAACGTATAACATATAACGTCTAACGTTTAACGCATAACGTACAACGTATAATGCATAACGTATAACGTACAACGTATAACGTATAACGTATAACGTATAACGCATAACGTATAACGCATAACGTATAACGTATAACGTATAACGTATAATGCATAACGTATAACGTACAACGTATAACGTATAACGTATAACGTATAACGCATAACGTATATCGCATAACGTATAACGTATAACGTATAACGTATAACGTATAACGTTTAACGTATAACGTTTAACGTATAACGTATAACGTATAACGTATAACGTATAACGTATAACGAATAACGTATAACGTATAACGTATAACGTATAACGTACAAGGTATAACGTATAACGTATAACGTATAACGTATAACGAGTAACCTATAACGTATAACGTATAACGTATAACGTATAACGTATAACGTACAACGTATCACGTATAACGTATATCCTATAACGCATAACGTATAACGTATAACGTATAACGTATAGCGTACAACGAATAACGTATAAAATGTAACGTCTAACGTTTAACGTATACCGTACAACGTATAACGTATAACGCATAACGTATAACGTACAACGTATAACGTATAACATATAACGTCTAACGTATAACGTATAACGTATAACGAATAACGTATAACGTATAACGTATAACGTATAACGTACAACGTATAACGTATAACGTATAACGTATAACGCATAACGTATAACGCATAACGTATAACGTATAACGTATAACGTATAACGTATAACGTACAACGTATCACGTATAACGTATATCCTATAACGCATAACGTATAACGTGTAACGTATAACGTATAGCGTACAACGTATAACGTATAAAATGTGACGTCTAACGTTTAACGTATAACGCATAACGTATAACGTATAACGAATAACGTATAACGTATAACGTATAACGTATAACGTACAACGTATAGCGTATAACGTATAACGTATAACGCATAACGTATAACGCATAACGTATAACGTATAACGTACAACGTATACCGTATTACGCATAACCTATAACGTCTAACGTATAACGTATAACGTATAACGTATATCGTATAACGTATAACGTATATCGTATAACGTATAACGTATAACGTATAACGTATAACGTATAACGTATAACGTATAACGTATAACGTATAACCATAACGTATAACGTATAACGTATAACGTATAACGTATAACGTATAACGTATAACGTATAACGTATAACGTATAACGTATAACGTATAACGTATAACGTATAACGTATAACGAATAACGTATAACGTATAACGTATAACGTATAACGTACAACGTATAACGTATAACGTATAACGTATAACGCATAACGTATAACGCATAACGTACAACGTATAACGTATAACGTGTAACGTATAACGTGTAACGTATAACGTATTACGTATTACGTATAACCTATAACGTCTAACGTATAACGTATAACGTATAACGCATAACGTAAAACGTATAACGTATTACGTTTAGCCTGTAACGTCCAACGTATAACGTATAACGTATAACGTATTACATATTACATATAACGTATAACGTACAACGTATAACGTATAACATATAACGTCTAACGTTTAACGCATAACGTACAACGTATAATGCATAACGTATAACGTACAACGTATAACGTATAACGTATAACGTATAACGCATAACGTATAACGCATAACGTATAACGTATAACGTATAACGTATAACGTATAACGTTTAACGTATAACGTATAACGTATAACGTATAACGTATAACGTATAACGTATAACGTATAACGTATAACGAATAACGTATAACGTATAACGTATAACGTATAACGTACAAGGTATAACGTATAACGTATAACGTATAACGTATAACGAGTAACCTATAACGTATAACGTATAACGTATAACGTATAACGTATAACGTACAACGTATCACGTATAACGTATATCCTATAACGCATAACGTATAACGTGTAACGTATAACGTATAGCGTACAACGTATAACGTATAAAATGTGACGTCTAACGTTTAACGTATAACGCATAACGTATAACGTATAACGAATAACGTATAACGTATAACGTATAACGTATAACGTACAACGTATAGCGTATAACGTATAACGTATAACGCATAACGTATAACGCATAACGTATAACGTATAACGTACAACGTATACCGTATTACGCATAACCTATAACGTCTAACGTATAACGTATAACGTATAACGTATATCGTATAACGTATAACGTATATCGTATAACGTATAACGTATAACGTATAACGTATAACGTATAACGTATAACGTATAACGTATAACGTATAACGTATAACGTATAACGTATAACGTATAACGTATAACGTATAACGTATAACGTATAACGTATAACGTATAACGTATAACGTATAACGTATAACGTATAACGTATAACGTATAACGTATAACGTATAGCGTATAACGTATAACGTATTACATATTACATATAACGTATAACGTACAACGTATAACGTATAACCTATAACGTCTAACGTATAACGTATAACGTATAACGTATAACGTATAACGTATAACGTATAACGTTTAACGTATTACGTTTAACCTGTAACGTCCAACGTATAACGTATAACGTATAACGTATTACATATTACATATAACGTATAACGTACAACGTATAACGTATAACATATAACGTCTAACGTTTAACGCATAACGTACAACGTATAACGTATAACGTATAACGTATAACGTATAACGTATAACGTATAACGTATAACGTATAACGTACAACGTATAACGTATAACGTACAACGTATCACGTATAACGTATATCCTATAACGCATAACGTATATCCTATAACGCATAACGTATAGCGTATAACGCATAACGTATACCGTATAACGTATAACGTCAAGCGTATAACGTATAACGTATAACGTATATCGTATAACGTATAACGTATAACGTATAACGCATAACGTATAACGTATAACGTATAACGTATAACGTATAACGTATAACGTATAACGTATAACGTATAACGTATAACGTATAACGTATAACGTATAACGTATAACGTATAACGTATAACGAATAACGTATAACGTATAACGTATAACGTATAACGTACAACGTATAACGTATAACGTATAACGTATAACGCATAACGTATAACGCATAACGTACAACGTATAACGTATAGCGTATAACGTATAACGTATAACGTATAACGTATAACGCATAACGTATAACGTATAACGCATAACGTATAACGCATGACGTATAACGTATAATGTGTAACGTATAACGTACAACGTATCACGTATAACGTATATCCTATAACGCATAACGTATAACGTATAACGTATAACGTATAGCGTACAACGTATAACGTATAAAATGTAACGTCTAACGTTTAACGTATAACGCATAACGTATAACGTATAACGAATAACGTATAACGTATAACGTATAACGTATAACGTACAACGTATAACGTAAAACGTATAACGTATAACGTATAACGCATAACGTATAACGCATAACGTATAACGTATAACGTATAACGTATAACGCATAACGTTTAACGTATAACGTATAACGTATAACGTGTAACGTATAACGTGTAACGTATAACGTATTACGTATTACGTATAACCTATAACGTCTAACGTATAACGTATAACGTATAACGCATAACGTAAAACGTATAACGTATTACGTTTAGCCTGTAACGTCCAACGTATAACGTATAACGTATAACGTATTACATATTACATATAACGTATAACGTACAACGTATAACGTATAACATATAACGTCTAACGTTTAACGCATAACGTACAACGTATAATGCATAACGTATAACGTACAACGTATAACGTATAACGTATAACGTATAACGCATAACGTATAACGCATAACGTATAACGTATAACGTATAACGTATAACGTATAACGTATAACGTTTAACGTATAACGTTTAACGTATAACGTATAACGTATAACGTATAACGTATAACGTATAACGAATAACGTATAACGTATAACGTATAACGTATAACGTACAAGGTATAACGTATAACGTATAACGTATAACGTATAACGAGTAACCTATAACGTATAACGTATAACGTATAACGTATAACGTATAACGTACAACGTATCACGTATAACGTATATCCTATAACGCATAACGTATAACGTATAACGTATAACGTATAGCGTACAACGAATAACGTATAAAATGTAACGTCTAACGTTTAACGTATAACGTACAACGTATAACGTATAACGCATAACGTATAACGTACAACGTATAACGTATAACATATAACGTCTAACGTATAACGTATAACGTATAACGAATAACGTATAACGTATAACGTATAACGTATAACGTACCACGTATAACGTATAACGTATAACGTATAACGCATAACGTATAACGCATAACGTACAACGTATAACGTATAGCGTATAACGTATAACGAATAGCGTATAACGTATAACGTATAACGTATAACGTATAACGTACAACGTATCACGTATAACGTATATCCTATAACGCATAACGTATAACGTATAACGTATAACGTATAACGTATAACGTATAACGTATAACGTATAACGTATAACGTATAACGTATAACGTATAACGTATAACGTATAACGTATAACGTATAGCGTATAACGTATAACGTATAACGCATAACGTATAACGCATAACGTATAACGTGTAACGTATAACGTATAACGTATAACGTATAACGTATAACGTATAACGTATAACGTACAACGTATCACGTATAACGTATATCCTATAACGCATAACGTATAACGTATAACGTATAACGTATAGCGTATAACGTATAACGTATAGCGTATAACGTATAACGTATAACGTATAACGTATAACGTATAACGTATAACGTATAACGTATAACGCATAACGTATAACGTACAACGTATAACGTATAACGTATAACGTATAACGTATAACGAATAACGTATAACGTATAACGTATAACGTATAACGTACAACGTATAACGTATAACGTATAACGTATAATGTATAACGCATAACGTATAACGCATAACGTACAACGTATAACGTATAACGTACAACGTATCACGTATAACGTATATCCTATAACGCATAACGTATATCCTATAACGCATAACGTATAGCGTATAACGCATAACGTATACCGTATAACGTATAACGTCAAGCGTATAACGTATAACGTATAACGTATAACGTATAACGCATAACGTATAACGTATACCGTATAACGTATAACGTCAAACGTATAACGTATAACGTATAACGTATAACGTATAACGCATAACGTATAACGTACAACGTATAACGTATAACGTATAACGTATAACGTATAACGAATAACGTATAACGTATAACGTATAACGTATAACGTATAACGAATAACGTATAACGTATAACGTATAACGTATAACGCACAACGTATAACGTATAACGTATAACGTCAAGCGTATAACGTATAACGTATAACGTATAACGTATAACGCATAACGTATAACGTATACCGTATAACGTATAACGTCAAACGTATAACGTATAACGTATAACGTATAACGTATAACGCATAACGTATAACGTACAACGTATAACGTATAACGTATAACGTATAACGTATAACGAATAACGTATAACGTATAACGTATAACGTATAACGTATAACGAATAACGTATAACGTATAACGTATAACGTATAACGCACAACGTATAACGTATAACGTATAACGTATAACGCATAACGTATAACGCATAACGTACAACGTATAACGTATAGCGCATAACGTATAACGTATAACGTATAACGTATAACGCATAACGTATAACGTATAACGAATAACGTATAACGTATTACGTATAACGTATAACGTATAACGTATAACGTATAACGTATAACGTATAACGTATAACGCATAACGTATAATGCATGACGTATAACGTATAACGTGTAACGTATAACGTATGACGTATCACGTATAAGGTATGACCTATAACGCATAACGTACTATATAACCAATAACGTCTAACGTATAACGTATAACGTATAACGCATAACGTAAAACGTATAACGTATTACGTTTAGCCTGTAACGTCCAACGTATAACGTATAACGTATAACGTATTACGTATTACATATAACGTATAACGTACAACGTATAACGTATAACATATAACGTCTAACGTTTAATGCATAACGTACAACGTATAATGCATAACGTATAACGTACAACGTATAACGTATAACGTATAACGTATAACGCATAACGTATAACGCATAACGTATAACGTATAACGTATAACGTATAACGTATAACGTATAACGTTTAACGTATAACGTTTAACGTATAACGTATAACGTATAACGTATAACGTATAACGTATAACGAATAACGTATAACGTATAACGTATAACGTATAACGTACAAGGTATAACGTATAACGTATAACGTATAACGTATAACGAGTAACCTATAACGTATAACGTATAACGTATAACGTATAACGTATAACGTACAACGTATCACGTATAACGTATATCCTATAACGCATAACGTATAACGTATAACGTATAACGTATAGCGTACAACGAATAACGTATAAAATGTAACGTCTAACGTTTAACGTATAACGTACAACGTATAACGTATAACGCATAACGTATAACGTACAACGTATAACGTATAACATATAACGTCTAACGTATAACGTATAACGTATAACGAATAACGTATAACGTATAACGTATAACGTATAACGTACAACGTAACGTATAACGTATAACGTATAACGCATAACGTATAACGCATAACGTACAACGTATAACGTATAGCGTATAACGTATAACGAATAGCGTATAACGTCTAACGTTTAACGCATAACGTACAACGTATAATGCATAACGTATAACGTACAACGTATACCGTATAACGTATAACGTATAACGCATAACGTATAACGCATAACGTATAACGTATAACGTATAACGTTTAACGTATAACGTATAACGTATAACGTATAACGTATAACGTATAACGTATAACGAATAACGTATAACGTATAACGTATAACGTATAACGTACAAGGTATAACGTCTAACGTTTAACGTATAACGCATAACGTATAACGTATAACGAATAACGTATAACGTATAACGTATAACGTATAACGTACAACGTATAGCGTATAACGTATAACGTATAACGCATAACGTATAACGCATAACGTATAACGTATAACGTACAACGTATACCGTATTACGCATAACCTATAACGTCTAACGTATAACGTATAACGTATAACGTATATCGTATAACGTATAACGTATATCGTATAACGTATAACGTATAACGTATAACGTATAACGTATAACGTATAACGTATAACGTATAACGTATAACGTATAACGTATAACGTATAACGTATAACGTATAACGTATAACGTATAACGTATAACGTATAACGTATAACGTATAACGTATAACGTATAACGTATAACGTATAACGTATAACGTATAACGTATAGCGTATAACGTATAACGTATTACATATTACATATAACGTATAACGTACAACGTATAACCTATAACCTATAACGTCTAACGTATAACGTATAACGTATAACGTATAACGTATAACGTATAACGTATAACGTTTAACGTATTACGTTTAACCTGTAACGTCCAACGTATAACGTATAACGTATAACGTATTACATATTACATATAACGTATAACGTACACCGTATAACGTATAACATATAACGTCTAACGTTTAACGCATAACGTACAACGTATAACGTATAACGTATAACGTATAACGTATAACGTATAACGTATAACGTATAACGTACAACGTATAACGTATAACGTACAACGTATCACGTATAACGTATATCCTATAACGCATAACGTATATCCTATAACGCATAACGTATAGCGTATAACGCATAACGTATACCGTATAACGTATAACGTCAAGCGTATAACGTATAACGTATAACGTATATCGTATAACGTATAACGTATAACGTATAACGTATAACGTATAACGTATAACGTATAACGTATAACGTATAACGTATAACGTATAACGTATAACGCATAACGTATAACGCATAACGTATAACGTATAACGTATAACGTATAACGCATAACGTTTAACGTATAACGTATAACGTATAACGTGTAACGTATAACGTGTAACGTATAACGTATTACGCATTACGTATAACCTATAACGTCTAACGTATAACGTATAACGTATAACGCATAACGTAAAACGTATAACGTATTACGTTTAGCCTGTAACGTCCAACGTATAACGTATAACGTATAACGTATTACATATTACATATAACGTATAACGTATAACGTATAACGTATAACGTATAACGTATAACGTTTAACGTATAACGTTTAACGTATAACGTATAACGTATAACGTATAACGTATAACGTATAACGAATAACGTATAACGTATAACGTATAACGTATAACGTACAAGGTATAACGTATAACGTATAACGTATAACGTATAACGAGTAACCTATAACGTATAACGTATAACGTATAACGTATAACGTATAACGTACAACGTATCACGTATAACGTATATCCTATAACGCATAACGTATAACGTATAACGTATAACGTATAGCGTACAACGAATAACGTATAAAATGTAACGTCTAACGTTTAACGTATAACGTACAACGTATAACGTATAACGCATAACGTATAACGTACAACGTATAACGTATAACATATAACGTCTAACGTATAACGTATAACGTATAACGAATAACGTATAACGTATAACGTATAACGTATAACGTACAACGTATAACGTATAACGTATAACGTATAACGCATAACGTATAACGCATAACGTACAACGTATAACGTATAGCGTATAACGTATAACGAATAGCGTATAACGTATAACGTATAACGTATAACGTATAACGTACAACGTATCACGTATAACGTATATCCTATAACGCATAACGTATAACGTATAACGTATAACGTATAACGTATAACGTATAACGTATAACGTATAACGTATAACGTATAACGTATAACGTATAACGTATAACGTATAACGTATAACGTATAGCGTATAACGTATAACGTATAACGCATAACGTATAACGCATAACGTATAACGTGTAACGTATAACGTATAACGTATAACGTATAACGTATAACGTATAACGTATAACGTACAACGTATCACGTATAACGTATATCCTATAACGCATAACGTATAACGTATAACGTATAACGTATAGCGTATAACGTATAACGTATAGCGTATAACGTATAACGTATAACGTATAACGTATAACGTATAACGTATAACGTATAACGTATAACGCATAACGTATAACGTACAACGTATAACGTATAACGTATAACGTATAACGTATAACGAATAACGTATAACGTATAACGTATAACGTATAACGTACAACGTATAACGTATAACGTATAACGTATAATGTATAACGCATAACGTATAACGCATAACGTACAACGTATAACGTATAACGTACAACGTATCACGTATAACGTATATCCTATAACGCATAACGTATATCCTATAACGCATAACGTATAGCGTATAACGCATAACGTATACCGTATAACGTATAACGTCAAGCGTATAACGTATAACGTATAACGTATAACGTATAACGCATAAGGTATAACGTATACCGTATAACGTATAACGTCAAACGTATAACGTATAACGTATAACGTATAACGTATAACGCATAACGTATAACGTACAACGTATAACGTATAACGTATAACGTATAACGTATAACGAATAACGTATAACGTATAACGTATAACGTATAACGCACAACGTATAACGTATAACGTATAACGTATAACGCATAACGTATAACGCATAACGTACAACGTATAACGTATAGCGTATAACGTATAACGTATAACGTATAACGTATAACGCATAACGTATAACGTATAACGAATAACGTATAACGTATTACGTATAACGTATAACGTATAACGTATAACGTATAACGTATAACGTATAACGTATAACGCATAACGTATAATGCATGACGTATAACGTATAACGTGTAACGTATAACGTATGACGTATCACGTATAAGGTATGACCTATAACGCATAACGTACTATATAACCAATAACGTCTAACGTATAACGTATAACGTATAACGTATAACGTATAACGTATAACATATAACGTACAACGTATCACGTATAACGTATATCCTATAACGCATAACGTATAACGTATAACGTATAACGTATAGCGTACAACGTATAACGTATAAAATGTAACGTCTAACTTTTAACGTATAACGCATAACGTATAACGTATAACGAATAACGTATAACGTATAACGTATAACGTATAACGTACAACGTATAACGTATAACGTATAACGTATAACACATAACGTATAACGCATAACGTATAACGTATAACGTATAACGTATAACGTATAACGTTTAACGTATAACGTATAACGTATAACGTGTAACGTATAACGTGTAACGTATAACGTATTACGTATTACGTATAACCTATAAGGTCTAACGTATAACGTATCACGTATAACGCATAACGTAAAACGTATAACGTATTACGTTTAGCCTGTAACGTCCAACGTATAACGTATAACGTATAACGTATTACATATTACATATAACTTATAACGTACAACGTATAACGTATAACATATAACGTCTAACGTTTAACGCATAACGTACAACGTATAATGCATAACGTATAACGTACAACGTATACCGTATAACGTATAACGTATAACGCATAACGTATAACGCATAACGTATAACGTATAACGTATAACGTATAACGTATAACGTTCAACGTATCACGTATAACGTATATCCTATAACGCATAACGTATAACGTATAACGTATAACGTATAGCGTACAACGTATAACGTATAAAATGTAACGTCTAACGTTTAACGTATAACGTACAACGTATAACGTATAACGTATAACGTGTAACGTCTAACGTATAACGTATAACGTATAACGTATAACGTATAACGTATAACGTATAACGTATAACGTATAACGTATAACGCATAACGTATAACGCATAACGTACAACGTATAACGTATGGCGTATAACGTATAACGTATAACGTATAACGTATAACGTATAACGTATAACGTATAACGTACAACGTATAACGTATAACGTATTACGCATAACCTATAACGTCTAACGTATAACGTATAACGTATATCGTATAACGTATAACGTATAACGTATAACGTATAACGTATAACGTATAACGTATAACGTATAACGTATAACGTATAACGTATAACGTATAACGTATAACGTATAACGTATAACGTATAACGCATAACGTATAACGTATAACGAATAACGTATAACGTATTACGTATAACGTATAACGTATAACGTATAACGTATAACGTATAACGTATAACGTATAACGCATAACGTATAACGCATGACGTATAACGTATAACGTGTAACGTATAACGTATGACGTATCACGTATAAGGTATGACCTATAACGCATAACGTACTATATAACCTATAACGTCTAACGTATAACGTATAACGTATAACGTATAACGTATAACGTATAACGTACAACGTATCACGTATAACGTATATCCTATAACGCATAACGTATAACGTATAACGTATAACGTATAGCGTACAACGTATAACGTATAAAATGTAACGTCTAACGTTTATCGTATAACGTACAACGTATAACGTATAACGTATAACGCATAACGTATAACGTACAACGTATAACGTATAACATATAACGTCTAACGTATAACGTATAACGTATAACGAATAACGTATAACGTATAACGTATAACGTATAACGTATAACGTACAACGTATAACGTATAACGTATAACGTATAACGCATAACGTATAACGCATAACGTACAACGTATAACGTATAGCGTATAACGTATAACGTAAAGCGTATAACGTATAACGTATAACGTATAACGTATAACGTACAACGTATCACGTATAACGTATATCCTATAACGCATAACGTATAACGTATAACGTATAACGTATAACGTATAACGTATAACGTATAACGTATAACGTATAACGTATAACGTATAACGTATAACGTATAACGTATAACGTATAACGTATAACGTATAACGTATAACGTATAGCGTATAACGTATAACGTATAACGCATAACGTATAACGCATAACGTATAACGTATAACGTATAACGTATAACGTATAACGTATAACGTATAACGTATAACGTATAACGTATAACGTACAACGTATCACTTATAACGTATATCCTATAACGCATAACGTATAACGTATAACGTATAACGTATAGCGTACAACGTATAACGTATATCATATAACGTCTAACGTTTAACGTATAACGTACAACGTATAACGTATAACGTATAGCGTATAACGTATAACGTATAACGCATAACGTATAACGCATAACGTATAACGTATAACGTATAACGTATAACGTATAACGTATAACGTATAACGTATAACGTATAACGTATAACGTACAACGTATCACTTATAATGTATATCCTATAACGCATAACGTATAACGTATAACGTATAACGTATAGCGTACAACGTATAACGTATAACATATAACGTCTAACGTTTAACGTATAACGTACAACGTATAACGTATAACGTATAACGCATAACGTATAACGTACAACGTATAACGTATAACATATAACGTCTAACGTTTAACGTATAACGTACAACGTATAACGTATAACGCATAACGTATAACGTACAACGTATAACGTATACCGTATTACGCATAACCTATAACGTCTAACGTATAACGTATAACGTATATCGTATAACGTATAACGTATAACGTATAACGCATAACGTATAACGCATAACGTATAACGTATAACGTATAACGTATAACGTATAACGTTTAACGTATAACGTATAACGTATAACGTGTAACGTATAACGTGTAACGTATAACGTATTACGTATTACGTATAACCTATAACGTCTAACGTATAACGTATAACGTATAACGCATAACGTAAAACGTATAACGTATTACGTTTAGCCTGTAACGTCCAACGTATAACGTATAACGTATAACGTATTACATATTACATATAACGTATAACGTACAACGTATGACGTATAACATATAACGTCTAACGTTTAACGCATAACGTACAACGTATAATGCATAACGTATAACGTACAACGTATAACGTATAACGTATAACGTATAACGCATAACGTATAACGCATAACGTATAACGTATAACGTATAACGTATAACGTATAACGTTTAACGTATAACGTATAACGTATAACGTATAACGTATAACGTATAACGAATAACGTATAACGAATAACGTATAACGTATAACGTATAACGTATAACGTACAAGGTATAACGTATAACGTATAACGTATAACTTATAACGAGTAACCTATAACGTATAACGTATAACGTATAACGTATAACGTATAACGTACAACGTATCACGTATAACGTATATCCTATAACGCATAACGTATAACGTATAACGTATAACGTATAGCGTACAACGTATAACGTATAAAATGTAACGTCTAACGTTTAACGTATAACGTACAACGTATAACGTATAACGCATAACGTTTAACGTACAACGTATAACGTATAACATATAACGTCTAACGTATAACGTATAACGTATAACGAATAACGTATAACGTATAACGTATAACGTATAACGTACAACGTATAACGTATAACGTATAACGTATAACGCATAACGTATAACGCATAACGTACAACGTATAACGTATAGCGTATAACGTATAACGTATAGCGTATAACGTATAACGTATAACGTATAACGTATAACGTATAACGTATAACGTATAACGTATAACGTATAACGTATAACGTATAACGTATAACGTATAGCGTATAACGTATAACGTATAACGCATAACGTATAACGCATAACGTATAACGTATAACGTATAACGTATAACGTATAACGTATAACGTATAACGTATAACGTACAACGTATCACGTATAACGTATATCCTATAACGCATAACGTATAACGTATAACGTATAACGTAAAACGTATAACGTATAACGTACAACGTATAACGTATAACGTATAACGTATAACGTATAACGCATAACGTATAACGCATAACGTACAACGTATAACGTATAGCGTATAACGTATAACGTATAACGTATAACGTATAACGCATAACGTATAACGTATAACGAATAACGTATAACGTATTACGTATAACGTACAACGTATAACGTATAGCGTATAACGTATAACGTATAACGTATAACGTATAACGCATAACGTATAACGTATAACGAATAACGTATAACGTATTACGTATAACGTATAACGTTTAACGTATAACGTATAACGTATAACGCATAACGTATAACGTATAACGTATAACGTACAACGTATAACGTATAACGTATAACGTATAACGTATAACGTATAACGTATAACGCATAACGTATAACGCATAACGTATAACGTATAACGTGTAACGTATAACGTATGACGTATCACGTATAAGGTATGACCTATAACGCATAACGTACTATATAACCTATAACGTCTAACGTATAACGTATAACGTATAACGTATAACGTATAACGTATAACGTATAACGTATAACGTATAACGTATAGCGTATAACGTATAACGTATAACGCATAACGTATAACGCATAACGTATAACGTATAACGTATAACGTATAACGTATAACGTATAACGTATAACGTATAACGTACAACGTATCACGTATAACGTATATCCTATAACGCATAACGTATAACGTATAACGTATAACGTATAACGTATAACGTATAACGTATAACGTATAACGTATAGCGTATAACGCATAACGTATAACGTATAACGTATAACGTAAAACGTATAACGTATAACGTACAACGTATAACGTATAACGTATAACGTATAACGTATTACGTATAACGTACAACGTATAACGTATAGCGTATAACGTATAACGTATAACGTATAACGTATAACGCATAACGTATAACGTATAACGAATAACGTATAACGTATTACGTATAACGTATAACGTTTAACGTATAACGTATAACGTATAACGCATAACGTATAACGTATAACGTATAACGTACAACGTATAACGTATAACGTATAACGTATAACGTATAACGTATAACGTATAACGCATAACGTATAACGCATAACGTATAACGTATAACGTGTAACGTATAACGTATGACGTATCACGTATAAGGTATGACCTATAACGCATAACGTACTATATAACCTATAACGTCTAACGTATAACGTATAACGTACAACGTATAACGTATAACGTATAACGTATAACGTATAACGTATAACATATAACGTATAACGTATAACGTACAACGTATAACGTACAACGTATAACGTACAACGTATAACGTACAACGTATAACGTACAAAGTATGACGTATAACGTATAACGTATAACGTATAACGTATGACGTATAACGTATAACGAATAACGTATAACGTATAACGTATAACGTATAACGTACAACGTATAACGTATAACGTATAACGTATAACGTATAACGCATAACGTATAACGCATAACGTACAACGTATAACGTATAGCGTATAACGTATAACGTATAACGTATAACGTATAACGCATAACGTATAACGCATAACGTATAACGTATAACGTGTAACGTATAACGTGTAACGTATAACGTATGACGTATCACGTATAAGGTATGACCTATAACGCATAACGTACTATATAACCTATAACGTCTAACGCATAACGTATAACGTATAACGTATAACGTATAACGTATAACGTATAACGTATAACGTATAACGTATAACGTATAACGTATAACGTATAACGTATAACGTATAACGTATAACGTATAACGTATAACGTATAACGTACAACGTATAACGTATAACGTATAACGTATAACGTATAACGTATAACATATAACGTATAACGTATAACGTACAACGTATAACGTACAACGTATAACGTACAACGTATAACGTACAGAGTATAACGTATAACGTATAACGTATAACGTATAACGTATAACGTATAACGTTTAACGTATAACGTATAACGTATAACGTATAACGTATAACGTACAACGTATCACGTATAACGTATATCCTATAACGCATAACGTATAACGTATAACGTATAACGTATAACGTATAACGTTTAACGTATAACGTATAACGTATAACGTATAACGTATAACGTATAACGTATAACGTATGACGTATAACGTATAACGAATAACGTATAACGTATAACGTATAACGTATAACGTACAACGTATAACGTATAACGTATAACGTATAACGTATAACGCATAACGTGTAACGCATAACGTACAACGTATAACGTATAGCGTATAACGTATAACGTATAACGTATAACGTATTACGCATAACGTATAACGCATAACGTATAACGTATAACGTGTAACGTATAACGTATGACGTATCACGTATAAGGTATGACCTATAACGCATAACGTACTATATAACCTATAACGTCTAACGCATAACGTATAACGTATAACGTATAACGTATAACGTATAACGTATAACGTATAACGTATAACGTATAACGTATAACGTATAACGTATAACGTATAACGTATAACGTATAACGTATAACGTATAACGTATAACGTATAACGTATAACGTATAACGTATAACGTATAACGTATAACGTACAACGTATAACGTATAACGTATAACGTATAACGTATAACGTATAACATATAACGTATAACGTATAACGTACAACGTATAACGTACAACGTATAACGTACAACGTATAACGTCTAACGCATAACGTATAACGTATAACGTATAACGTATAACGTATAACGTATAACGTATAACGTATAACGTATAACGTATAACGTATAACGTATAACGTATAACGTATAACGTATAACGTATAACGTATAACGTATAACGTACAACGTATAACGTATAACGTATAACGTATAACGTATAACGTATAACATATAACGTATAACGTATAACGTACAACGTATAACGTACAACGTATAACGTACAACGTATAACGTACAACGTATAACGTACAAAGTATAACGTATAACGTACAACGTATAACGTACAACGTATAACGTACAACGTATAACGTACAACGTATAACGTACAAAGTATAACGTATAACGTATAACGTATAACGTATAACGTATGACGTATAACGTATAGCGTATAACGTATAACGTATAGCGTATAACGTATAACGTATAACGTATAACGTATAACGTATAACGTATAACGTATAACGTACAACGTATAACGTATAACGCATAACGTATAACGTACAACGTATAACGTATACCGTATTACGCATAACCTATAACGTCTAACGTATAACGTATAACGTATATCGTATAACGTATAACGTATAACGTATAACGCATAACGTATAACGCATAACGTATAACGTATAACGTATAACGTATAACGTATAACGTTTAACGTATAACGTATAACGTATAACGTGTAACGTATAACGTGTAACGTATAACGTATTACGTATTACGTATAACCTATAACGTCTAACGTATAACGTATAACGTATAACGCATAACGTAAAACGTATAACGTATTACGTTTAGCCTGTAACGTCCAACGTATAACGTATAACGTATAACGTATTACATATTACATATAACGTATAACGTACAACGTATGACGTATAACATATAACGTCTAACGTTTAACGCATAACGTACAACGTATAATGCATAACGTATAACGTACAACGTATAACGTATAACGTATAACGTATAACGCATAACGTATAACGCATAACGCATAACGTATAACGTATAACGTATAACGTATAACGTTTAACGTATAACGTATAACGTATAACGTATAACGTATAACGTATAACGTATAACGAATAACGTATAACGAATAACGTATAACGTATAACGTATAACGTATAACGTACAAGGTATAACGTATAACGTATAACGTATAACTTATAACGAGTAACCTATAACGTATAACGTATAACGTATAACGTATAACGTATAACGTACAACGTATCACGTATAACGTATATCCTATAACGCATAACGTATAACGTATAACGTATAACGTATAGCGTACAACGTATAACGTATAAAATGTAACGTCTAACGTTTAACGTATAAAATGTAACGTCTAACGTTTAACGTATAACGTACAACGTATAACGTATAACGCATAACGTATAACGTACAACGTATAACGTATAACATATAACGTCTAACGTATAACGTATAACGTATAACGAATAACGTATAACGTATAACGTATAACGTATAACGTACAACGTATAACGTATAACGTATAACGTATAACGCATAACGTATAACGCATAACGTACAACGTATAACGTATAGCGTATAACGTATAACGTATAGCGTATAACGTATAACGTATAACGTATAACGTATAACGTATAACGTATAACGTATAACGTATAACGTATAACGTATAACGTATAACGTATAGCGTATAACGTATAACGTATAACGCATAACGTATAACGCATAACGTATAACGTATAACGTATAACGTATAACGTATAACGTATAACGTATAACGTATAACGTACAACGTATCACGTATAACGTATATCCTATAACGCATAACGTATAACGTATAACGTATAACGTAAAACGTATAACGTATAACGTACAACGTATAACGTATAACGTATAACGTATAACGCATAACGTATAACGCATAACGTACAACGTATAACGTATAACGTATAACGTATAACGTATAACGTATAACGTATAACGTATAACGTACAACGTATCACGTATAACGTATATCCTATAACGCATAACGTATAACGTATAACGTATAACGTAAAACGTATAACGTATAACGTACAACGTATAACGTATAACGTATAACGTATAACGCATAACGTATAACGCATAACGTACAACGTATAACGTATAGCGTATAACGTATTACGTATAACGTATAACGTATAACGCATAACGTATAACGTATAACGAATAACGTATAACGTATTACGTATAACGTATAACGTTTAACGTATAACGTATAACGTATAACGCATAACGTATAACGTATAACGTATAACGTACAACGTATAACGTATAACGTATAACGTATAACGTATAACGCATAACGTATAACGCATAACGTACAACGTATAACGTATAGCGTATAACGTATAACGTATAACGTATAACGTATAACGCATAACGTATAACGCATAACGTATAACGTATAACGTGTAACGTATAACGTATGACGTATCACGTATAAGGTATGACCTATAACGCATAACGTACTATATAACCTATAACGTCTAACGTATAACGTATAACGTATAACGTATAACGTATAACGTATAACGTATAACGTACAACGTATCACGTATAACGTATATCCTATAACGCATAACGTATAACGTATAACGTATAACGTATAGCGTACAACGTATAACGTATAAAATGTAACGTCTAACGTTTAACGTATAACGCATAACGTATAACGTATAACGAATAACGTATAACGTATAACGTATAACGTATAACGTACAACGTATAACGTATAACGTATAACGTTTAACGTATAACGTATAACGTATAACGTGTAACGTATAACGTGTAACGTATAACGTATTACGTATTACGTATAACCTATAAGGTCTAACGTATAACGTATCACGTATAACGCATAACGTAAAACGTATAACGTATTACGTTTAGCCTGTAACGTCCAACGTATAACGTATAACGTATAACGTATAACGTATTACATATTACATATAACGTATAACGTACAACGTATAACGTATATCCTATAACGCATAACGAATAACGTATAACGTATAACGTATAGCGTACAACGTATAACGTATAAAATGTAACGTCTAACGTTTAACGTATAACGTACAACGTATAACGTATAACGCATAACGTATAACGTACAACGTATAACGTATAACATATAACGTCTAACGTATAACGTATAACGTATAACGAATAACGTATAGCGTACAACGTATAACGTATAAAATGTAACGTCTAACGTTTAACGTATAACGCATAACGTATAACGTATAACGTACAACGTATAACGTATAACGTATAACGTATAACGCATAACGTATAACGCATAACGTACAACGTATAACGTATGGCGTATAACGTATAACGTATAACGTATAACGTATAATGTATAACGTATAACGTATAACGTATAACGTACAACGTATCACGTATAACGTATATCCTATAACGCATAACGTATAACGTATAACGTATAACGTATAGCGTACAACGTATAACGTATAAAATGTAACGTCTAACGTTTAACGTATAACGCATAACGTATAACGTATAACGAATAACGTATAACGTATAACGTATAACGTATAACGTACAACGTATAACGTATAACGTATAACGTATAACGCATAACGTATAACGCATAACGTATAACGTATAACGTATAACGTATAACGTATAACGTACAACGTATAACGTATAACGTATAACGTATAACGTATAACGCATAACGTATAACGCATAACGTACAACGTATAACGTATAGCGTATAACGTATAACGTACAACGTATCACGTATAACGTATATCCTATAACGCATAACGTATAACGTATAACGTATAACGTATAGCGTACAACGTATAACGTATAAAATGTAACGTCTAACGTTTAACGTATAACGCATAACGTATAACGTATAACGAATAACGTATAACGTATAACGTATAACGTATAACGTATAACGTATAACGTATAACGTATAACGTATAACGTATAACGTATAACGTATAACGTATAACGTATAACGTATAACGTATAACGTATAACGTATAACGTACAACGTATAACGTATAACGTATAACGTATAACGTATAACGTATAACGTATAACGTATAACGTATAACGTATAACGTACAACGTATAACGTACAACGTATAACGTACAACGTATAACGTACAAAGTATAAAGTATAACGTATAACGTATAACGTATAACGCATAACGTATAACGCATAACGTACAACGTATAACGTATAGCGTATAACGTATAACGTATAACGTATAACGTATAACGCATAACGTATAACGCATAACGTATAACGTATAACGTGTAACGTATAACGTATGACGTATCACGTATAAGGTATGACCTATAACGCATAACGTGTAACGCATAACGTACAACGTATAACGTATAGCGTATAACGTATAACGTATAACGTATAACGTATAACGCATAACGTATAACGCATAACGTATAACGTATAACGTGTAACGTATAACGTATGACGTATCACGTATAAGGTATGACCTATAACGCATAACGTACTATATAACCTATAACGTCTAACGCATAACGTATAACGTATAACGTATAACGTATAACGTATAACGTATAACGTATAACGTATAACGTATAACGTATAACGTATAACGTATAACGTATAACGTATAACGTATAACGTATAACGTATAACGTATAACGTACAACGTATAACGTACAACGTATAACGTATAACGTATAACGTATAACATATAACGTATAACGTATAACGTACAACGTATAACGTACAACGTATAACGTACAACGTATAACGTACAAAGTATAACGTATAACGTATAACGTATAACGTATAACGTATAACGTATAACGTTTAACGTATAACGTATAACGTATAACGTATAACGTATAACGTACAACGTATCACGTATAACGTATATCCTATAACGCATAACGTATAACGTATAACGTATAACGTATAACGTATAACGTATAACGTATAACGTATAACGTATAACGTATAACGTATAACGTATAACGTATAACGTATAACGTATAACGTATAACGTATAACGTATAACGTATAACGTATAACGTATAACGTATAACGTATAACGTATAACGTATAACGTACAACGTATAACGTACAACGTATAACGTACAACGTATAACGTACAAAGTATAACGTATAACGTATAACATATAACGTATAACGTATGACGTATAACGTATAACGAATAACGTATAACGTATAACGTATAACGTATAACGTACAACGTATAACGTATAACGTATAACGTATAACGTATAACGTATAACGTATAACGTATAACGTATAACGTATAACGTATAACGTATAACGTATAACGTATAACGTACAACGTATAACGTATAACGTATAACGTATAACGTATAACGTATAACATATAACGTATAACGTATAACGTACAACGTATAACGTACAACGTATAACGTACAACGTATAACGTACAACGTATAACGTACAAAGTATAACGTATAACGTATAACGTATAACGTATAACGTATGACGTATAACGTATAACGAATAACGTATAACGTATAACGTATAACGTATAACGTACAACGTATAACGTATAACGTATAACGTATAACGTATAACGCATAACGTATAACGCATAACGTACAACGTATAACGTATAGCGTATAACGTATAACGTATAACGTATAACGTATAACGCATAACGTATAACGCATAACGTATAACGTATAACGTGTAACGTATAACGTATGACGTATCACGTATAAGGTATGACCTATAACGCATAACGTACTATATAACCTATAACGTCTAACGCATAACGTATAACGTATAACGTATAACGTATAACGTATAACGTATAACGTATAACGTATAACGTATAACGTATAACGTATAACGTATAACGTATAACGTATAACGTATAACGTATAACGTATAACGTATAACGTATAACGTATAACGTACAACGTATAACGTATAACGTATAACGTATAACGTATAACGTATAACATATAACGTATAACGTATAACGTACAACGTATAACGTACAACGTATAACGTACAACGTATAACGTACAAAGTATAACGTATAACGTATAACGTATAACGTATAACGTATAACGTATAACGTTTAACGTATAACGTATAACGTATAACGTATAACGTATAACGTACAACGTATCACGTATAACGTATATCCTATAACGCATAACGTATAACGTATAACGTATAACGTATAACGTATAACGTATAACGTATAACGTATAACGTATAACGTATAACGTATAACGTATAACGTATAACGTATAACGTATAACGTATAACGTATAACGTATAACGTATAACGTATAACGTATAACGTATAACGTATAACGTATAACGTATAACGTATAACGTATAACGTATAACGTATAACGTATAACGTATAACGTATAATCTATAACGTATAACGTACAACGTATAACGTATAACGTATAACGTATAACGTATAACGTATAACGTATAACGTATAACGTATAACGTACAACGTATAACGTACAACGTATAACGTACAACGTATAACGTACAAAGTATAACGTATAACGTATAACGTATAACGTATAACGTATGACGTATAACGTATAACGAATAACGTATAACGTATAACGTATAACGTATAACGTACAACGTATAACGTATAACGTATAACGTATAACGTATAACGCATAACGTATAACGCATAACGTACAACGTATAACGTATAGCGTATAACGTATAACGTATAACGTATAACGTATAACGCATAACGTATAACGCATAACGTATAACGTATAACGTGTAACGTATAACGTATGACGTATCACGTATAAGGTATGACCTATAACGCATAACGTACTATATAACCTATAACGTCTAACGCATAACGTATAACGTATAACGTATAACGTATAACGTATAACGTATAACGTATAACGTATAACGTATAACGTATAACGTATAACGTATAACGTATAACGTATAACGTATAACGTATAACGTATAACGTATAACGTATAACGTATAACGTATAACGTATAACGTATAACGTATAACGTACAACGTATAACGTATAACGTATAACGTATAACGTATAACGTATAACATATAACATATAACGTATAACGTATAACGTACAACGTATAACGTACAACGTATAACGTACAACGTATAACGTACAACGTATAACGTACAAAGTATAACGTATAACGTATAACGTATAACGTATAACGTATAACGCATAACGTATAACGCATAACGTACAACGTATAACGTATAACGTATAACGTATAACGTACAACGTATCACGTATAACGTATATCCTATAACGCATAACGTATAACGTATAACGTATAACGTATAACGCATAGCGTACAACGTATAACGTATAAAATGTAACGTCTAACGTTTAACGTATAACGTATAACGCATAACGTATAACGTAGAACGTATAACGTATAACATATAACGTCTAACGTATAACGTATAACGTATAACGAATAGCGTATAACGTATAACGTATAACGTATAACGCATATCCTATATCGCATAACGTATAACGTATAACGTATAACGTATAGCGTACAACGTATAACGTATAAAATGTAACGTCTAACGTTTAACGTATAACGTACAACGTATAACGTATAACGCATAACGTATAACGTACAACGTATAACGTATACCGTATTATGCATAACCTATAACGTCTAACGTATAACGTATAACGTATATCGTATAACGTATAACGTATAACGTATAACGTATAACGTATAACGTATAACGTATAACGTATAACGTATAACGTATAACGTATAACGTATAACGTATACCGTATAACGTATAACGTCAAACGTATAACGTACAACGTATAACGTATAACGTATAACGTATAACGTATAACGTATAACATATAACGTTTAACGTATAACGTATAACGTATAACGTATAACGTATAACGTACAACGTATCACGTATAACGTATATCCTATAACGCATAACGTATAACGTATAACGTATAACGTATAGCGTACAACGTATAACGTATAAAATGTAACGTCTAACGTTTAACGTATAACGCATAACGTATAACGTATAACGAATAACGTATAACGTATAACGCATAACGTATAACGTATAACGTATAACGTATAACGTATTACGTTTAACCTGTAACGTCAAACGTATAACGTATAACGCATAACGTATAACGTACAACGTATAACGTATAACGTATAACGTATAACGTATAACGAATAACGTATAACGTATAACGAATAACGTATAACGTACAACGTATAACGTATAACGTATAACGTATAACGAATAACGTATAACGTATAACGAATAACGTATAACGTACAACGTATAACGTATAACGTATAACGTATAACGCATAACGTATAACGCATAACGTACAACGTATAACGTATAACGTATAACGTATAACGTACAACGTATCACGTATAACGTATATCCTATAACGCATAACGTATAACGTATAACGTATAACGTATAACGTATAGCGTACAACGTATAACGTATAAATTGTAACGTCTAACGTTTAACGTATAACGTATAACGCATAACGTATAACGTAGAACGTATAACGTATAACATATAACGTCTAACGTATAACGTATAACGTATAACGAATAGCGTATAACGTATAACGTATAACGTATAACGCATATCCTATATCGCATAACGTATAACGTATAACGTATAACGTATAGCGTACAACGTATAACGTATAAAATGTAACGTCTAACGTTTAACGTATAACGTACAACGTATAACGTATAACGCATAACGTATAACGTACAACGTATAACGTATACCGTATTACGCATAACCTATAACGTCTAACGTATAACGTATAACGTATATCGTATAACGTATAACGTATAACGTATAACGTATAACGTATAACGTATAACGTATAACGTATAACGTATAACGTATAACGTATAACGTATAACGTATACCGTATAACGTATAACGTCAAACGTATAACGTATAACGTATAACGTATAACGTATAACGCATAACGTATAACGTACAACGTATAACGTATAACGTATAACGTATAACGTATAACGTATAACGTATAACGAATAACGTATAACGTATAACGTATAACGTATAACGTACAACGTATAACGTATAACGTATAACGTATAACGTATAACGCATAACGTATAACGCATAACGTACAACGTATAACGTATAGCGTATAACGTATAACGTATAACGTATAACGTATAACGCATAACGTATAACGCATAACGTATAACGTATAACGTGTAACGTATAACGTATGACGTATCACGTATAAGGTATGACCTATAACGCATAACGTACTATATAACCTATAACGTCTAACGTATAACGTATAACGTATAACGTATAACGTATAACGTATAACGTATAACGTATAACGTATAACGTATAACGTATAACGTATAACGTATAACGTATAACGTATAACGTATAACGTATAACGTATAACGTATAACGTATAACGTATAACGTATAACGTATAACGTATAACGTATAACGTATAATGTAAACGTATAACGTATAACGTATAACGTATAACGTATAACGTATAACGTATAACGTATAACGTATAACGTATAACGTATAACGTATAACGTATAACGTACAACGTACAACGTATAACGTATAACGTATAACGTATAACGTATAACGTATAACGTATAACGTATAACGTACAACGTATAACGCACAACGTATAACGTACAACGTATAACGTACAAAGTATAACGTATAACGTATAACGTATAACGTATAACGTATAACGTATAACGTTTAACGTATAACGTATAACGTATAACGTATAACGTATAACGTACAACGTATCACGTATAACGTATATCCTATAACGCATAACGTATAACGTACAACGTATAACGTATAGCGTACAACGTATAACGTATAAAATGTAACGTCTAACGTTTAACGTATAACGCATAACGTATAACGTATAACGAATAACGTATAACGTATAACGTATAACGTATAACGTACAACGTATAACGTATAACGTATAACGTATAACGCATAACGTATAACGCATAACGTATAACGTATAACGTATAACGTATAACGTATAACGTTTAACGTATAACGTATAACGTATAACGTATAACGTATAACGTATAACGTATAACGAATAACGTATAACGTATAACGTATAACGTATAACGTATAACGTATAACGTATAACGTACAACGTATAACGTATGACCTATGACGCATAACGTATAACGTATAACGCATAACGTACAACGTATAACGTACAACGTATAACGTATAACGTATAACGTATAACGTATAACGTATAACGTATAACGTATAACGTATAACGTATAACGTATAACGTATAACGTATAACGTATAACGTATAACGTATAACGTATAACGCATAACGTATAACGCATAACGTATAACGTATACCGTATAACGTATAACGTATAACGAATAACGTATAACGTATAACGTATAACGTATAACGTATAACGTATAACGTATAACGTACAACGTATAACGTATGACATATGACGCATAACGTATAACGTATAACGTATAACGTATAACGTATAACGTATAACGTATAACGTATAACGTATAACGCATAACGTATAACGTATAACGTATAACGTATAACGTATAACGTATAACGTATAACGTATAACGAATAACGTATAACGCGTAACGTATAACGCATAACGTATAACGTATAACGTATAACGTATAACGTATAACGTTTAACGTATAACGTATAACGTATAACGTATAACGTATATCGTATAACGTATAACGTATAACGAATAACGTATAACGTATAACGTATAACGTATAACGTATAACGTATAACGTGTAACCTATAACGTATAACGTATAACGTATAACGTATAACGTATAACGTACAACGTATCACGTATAACGTATAACGTATAACGCATAACGTATAACGCATAACGTATAACGTATAACGTATAACGTATAACGTATAACGTTTAACGTATAACGTATAACGTATAACGTATAACGTATAACGTATAACGTATAACGTATAACGAATAACGTATAACGTATAACGTATAACGTATAACGTATAACGTATAACGTATAACGTACAACGTATAACGTATGACCTATGACGCATAACGTATAACGTATAACGCATAACGTACAACGTATAACGTACAACGTATAATGTATAACGTATAACGTATAACGTATAACGTATAACGTATAACGTATAACGTATAACGTATAACGTATAACGTATGACGTATAACGTATAACGCATAACGTATAACGCATAACGTATAACGTATAACGTATAACGTATAACGTACAACGTATAACGTATAACGTATAACGTATAACGCATAACGTATAACGCATAGCGTATAACGTATAACGTATAACGTATAACGTATAACGTATAACGTATAACGTATAACGTATAACGTATAACGTATAACGCATAACGTATAACGTATAACGTATAACGTATAACGTATAACGTATAACGTATAACGTATAACGTATAACGTATAACGTATAACGCGTAACGTATAACGCATAACGTATAACGTATAACGTATAACGTATAACGTATAACGTTTAACGTATAACGTATAACGTATAACGTATAACGTATAACGTATAACGTATAACGTATAACGAATAACGTATAACGTATAACGTATAACGTATAACGTATAACGTATAACGTATAACGTGTAACCTATATCGTATAACGTATAACGTATAACGTATAACGTATAACGTACAACGTATCACGTATAACGTATAACGTATAACGTATAACGCATAACGTATAACGCATAACGTATAACGTATAACGTACAACGTATAACGTATGACCTATGACGCATAACGTATAACGTATAACGCATAACGTACAACGTATAACGTACAACGTATAATGTATAACGTATAACGTATAACGTATAACGTATAACGTATAACGTATAACGTATAACGTATAACGTATAACGCATAACGTATAACGTATAACGTATAACGTATAACATATAACGTATAACGTATAACGTATAACGTATAACGTATAACGCATAACGTATAACGCATAACGTATAACGTATAACGTATAACGTATAACGTATAACGTATAACGTTTAACGTATAACGTATAACGTATAACGTATAACGTATAACGTATAACGTATAACGAATAACGTATAACGTATAACGTATAACGTATAACGTATAACGTATAACGTGTAACCTATAACGTATAACGTATAACGTATAACGTATAACGTATAACGTATAACGTACAACGTATCACGTATAACGTATATCCTATAACGCATAACGTATAACGTATAACGTATAACGTATAGCGTACAACGTTTAACGTATAACGTATAACGTATAACGTATAACGCATAACGTATAACGTATACCGTATAACGTATAACGTCAAACGTATAACGTATAACGTATAACGTATAACGTATAACGCATAACGTATAACGTACAACGTATAACGTATAACGTATAACGTATAACGTATCACGAATAACGTATAACGTATAACGTATAACGTATAACGTACAACGTATAACGTATGACCTATGACGCATAACGTATAACGTATAACGTATAACGTATAACGTTTAACGTATAACGTATAACGTATAACGTATAACGTATAACGTATAACGTATAACGAATAACGTATAACGTATAACGTATAACGTATAACGTATAACGTATAACGTGTAACCTATAACGTATAACGTATAACGTATAACGTATAACGTATAACGTATAACGTATAACGTGTAACCTATAACGTATAACGTATAACGTATAACGCATAACGTATAACGCATAACGTATAACGTATAACGTACAACGTATAACGTATGACCTATGACGCATAACGTATAACGTATAACGCATAACGTACAACGTATAACGTACAACGTATAATGTATAACGTATAACGTATAACGTATAACGTATAACGTATAACGTATAACGTATAACGTATAACGTATAACGCATAACGTATAACGTATAACGTATAACGTATAACATATAACGTATAACGTATAACGTATAACGTATAACGTATAACGCATAACGTATAACGCATAACGTATAACGTATAACGTATAACGTATAACGTATAACGTATAACGTTTAACGTATAACGTATAACGTATAACGTATAACGTATAACGTATAACGTATAACGAATAACGTATAACGTATAACGTATAACGTATAACGTATAACGTATAACGTGTAACCTATAACGTATAACGTATAACGTATAACGTATAACGTATAACGTATAACGTACAACGTATCACGTATAACGTATATCCTATAACGCATAACGTATAACGTATAACGTATAACGTATAGCGTACAACGTTTAACGTATAACGTATAACGTATAACGTATAACGCATAACGTATAACGTATAACGTATAACGTATAACGTATAACGAATAACGTATAACGTATAACGTATAACGTATAACGTATAACGTATAACGTATAACGTATAACGTATAACGTATAACGTATAACGTATAACGTATAACGTATAACGTATAACGTATAACGTATAACGTATAACGTATTACGTTTAACCTGTAACGTCCAACGTATAACGTATAACGTATAACGTATTACATATTACATATAACGTATACCGTACAACGTATAACGTATCACATATAACGTCTAACGTTTAACGCATAACGTACAACGTATAACGTATAACGTATAACGTATTACATATTACATATAACGTATAACGTACAACGTATAACGTATAACCTATAACGTCTAACGTATAACGTATAACGTATAACGTATAACGTATAACGTATAACGTATAACGTATAACGTATAACGTATAACGTATAACGTATAACGTATAACGTATAACGTATAACGTATAACGTATAACGTATAACGTATAACGTATAACGTATAACGTATAACGTATAACGTATAACGTTTAACCTGTAACGTCCAACGTATAACGTATAACGTATAACGTATTACATATTACATATAACGTATACCGTACAACGTATAACGTATAACATATAACGTCTAACGTTTAACGCATAACGTACAACATATAACGTATAACGTATAACGTATAACGTATAACGTATAACGTACAACGTACAACGTATAACGTATAACGTACAACGTATCACGTATAACGTATATCCTATAACGTATAACGTATAACGTATAACGTATAACGTATAACGAATAACGTATAACGTATAACGAATAACGTATAACGTACAACGTATAACGTATAACGTATAACGTATAACGCATAACGTATAACGCATAACGTACAACGTATTAGGTATAACGTATAACGTATAACGTACAACGTATCACGTATAACGTATATCCTATAACGCATAACGTATAACGTATAACGTATAACGTATAACGTATAGCGTACAACGTATAACGTATAAAATGTAACGTCTAACGTTTAACGTATAACGTATAACGCATAACGTATAACGTAGAACGTATAACGTATAACATATAACGTCTAACGTATAACGTATAACGTATAACGAATAGCGTATAACGTATAACGTATAACGTATAACGCATATCCTATATCGCATAACGTATAACGTATAACGTATAACGTATAGCGTACAACGTATAACGTATAAAATGTAACGTCTAACGTTTAACGTATAACGTACAACGTATAACGTATAACGCATAACGTCAAACGTATAACGTACAACGTATAACGTATAACGTATAACGCATAACGTATAACGTACAACGTATAACGCACAACGTATAACGTACAACGTATAACGTACAAAGTATAACGTATAACGTATAACGTATAACGTATAACGTATAACGTATAACGTTTAACGTATAACGTATAACGTATAACGTATAACGTATAACGTACAACGTATCACGTATAACGTATATCCTATAACGCATAACGTATAACGTACAACGTATAACGTATAGCGTACAACGTATAACGTATAAAATGTAACGTCTAACGTTTAACGTACAACGCATAACGTATAACGTATAACGAATAACGTATAACGTATAACGTATAACGTATAACGTACAACGTATAACGTATAACGTATAACGTATAACGTACAACGTATAACGTATGACCTATGACGCATAACGAATAACGTATAACGCATAACGTACAACGTATAACGTACAACGTATAACGTATAACGTATAACGTATAACGTATAACGTATAACGTATAACGTATAACGTACAACGTATCACGTATAACGTATAACGTATAACGTATAACGCATAACGTATAACGCATAACGTATAACGTATAACGTACAACGTATAACGTATGACCTATGACGCATAACGTATAACGTATAACGCATAACGTACAACGTATAACGTACAACGTATAATGTATAACGTATAACGTATAACGTATAACGTATAACGTATAACGTATAACGTATAACGTATAAAGTATAACGCATAACGTATAACGTATAACGTATAACGTATAACGTATAACGTATAACGTATAACGTATAACGTATAACGTATAACGCATAACGTATAACGCATAACGTATAACGTATAACGTATAACGTATAACGTATAACGTATAACGTTTAACGTATAACGTATAACGTATAACGTATAACGTATAACGTATAACGTATAACGAATAACGTATAACGTATAACGTATAACGTATAACGTATAACGTATAACGTGTAACCTATAACGTATAACGTATAACGTATAACGTATAACGTATAACGTATAACGTACAACGTATCACGTATAACGTATATCCTATAACGCATAACGTATAACGTATAACGTATAACGTATAGCGTACAACGTTTAACGTATAACGTATAACGTATAACGTATAACGCATAACGTATAACGTATACCGTATAACGTATAACGTCAAACGTATAACGTATAACGTATAACGTATAACGTATAACGCATAACGTATAACGTACAACGTATAACGTATAACGTATAACGTATAACGTATCACGAATAACGTATAACGTATAACGTATAACGTATAACGTACAACGTATAACGTATGACCTATGACGCATAACGTATAACGTATAACGCATAACGTACAACGTATAACGTACAACGTATAACGTAGAACGTAGAACGTATAACGTATAACGTATAACGTATAACGTATAACGTATAACGTATAACGTATAACGTATAACGTATAACGTATAACGTATAACGTATAACGTATAACGTATAACGTATAACGTATAACGTATAACGTATAACGTATAACGTATAACGTATAACGTATAACGTATAACGTATAACGAATAACGTATAACGTATAACGTATAACGTATAACGTATAACGTATAACGTATAACGTATAACGTATAACGTATAACGTATAACGTATAACGTATAACGTATAACGTATAACGTATAACGTATAACGTATTACGTTTAACCTGTAACGTCCAACGTATAACGTATAACGTATAACGTATTACATATTACATATAACGTATACCGTACAACGTATAACGTATCACATATAACGTCTAACGTTTAACACATAACGTACAACGTATAACGTATAACGTATAACGTATTACATATTACATATAACGTATAACGTACAACGTATAACGTATAACCTATAACGTCTAACGTATAACGTATAACGTATAACGTATAACGTATAACGTATAACGTATAACGTATAACGTATAACGTATAACGTATAACGTATAACGTATAACGTATAACGTATAACGTATAACGTATAACGTATAACGTATAACGTATAACGTTTAACCTGTAACGTCCAACGTATAACGTATAACGTATTTCGTATTACATATTACATATAACGTATACCGTACAACGTATAACGTATAACATATAACGTCTAACGTTTAACGCATAACGTACAACATATAACGTATAACGTATAACGTATAACGTATAACGTATAACGTACAACGTACAACGTATAACGTATAACGTACAACGTATCACGTATAACGTATATCCTATAACGTATAACGTATAACGTATAACGTATAACGAATAACGTATAACGTATAACGAATAACGTATAACGTACAACGTATAACGTATAACGTATAACGTATAACGCATAACGTATAACGCATAACGTACAACGTATAACGTATAACGTATAACGTATAACGTACAACGTATCACGTATCGTATAACGTATATCCTATAACGCATAACGTATAACGTATAACGTATAACGTATAACGTATAGCGTACAACGTATAACGTATAAAATGTAACGTCTAACGTTTAACGTATAACGTATAACGCATAACGTATAACGTAGAACGTATAACGTATAACATATAACGTCTAACGTATAACGTATAACGTATAACGAATAGCGTATAACGTATAACGTATAACGTATAACGCATATCCTATATCGCATAACGTATAACGTATAACGTATAACGTATAGCGTACAACGTATAACGTATAAAATGTAACGTCTAACGTTTAACGTATAACGTACAACGTATAACGTATAACGCATAACGTCAAACGTATAACGTACAACGTATAACGTATAACGTATAACGCATAACGTATAACGTACAACGTATAACGCACAACGTATAACGTACAACGTATAACGTACAAAGTATAACGTATAACGTATAACGTATAACGTATAACGTATAACGTATAACGTTTAACGTATAACGTATAACGTATAACGTATAACGTATAACGTACAACGTATCACGTATAACGTATATCCTATAACGCATAACGTATAACGTACAACGTATAACGTATAGCGTACAACGTATAACGTATAAAATGTAACGTCTAACGTTTAACGTATAACGCATAACGTATAACGTATAACGAATAACGTATAACGTATAACGTATAACGTATAACGTACAACGTATAACGTATAACGTATAACGTATAACGTACAACGTATAACGTATGACCTATGACGCATAACGAATAACGTATAACGCATAACGTACAACGTATAACGTACAACGTATAACGTATAACGTATAACGTATAACGTATAACGTATAACGTATAACGTATAACGTATAACGTATAACGTATAACGTATAACGTATAACGTATAACGTATAACGTATAACGTATAACGTATAACGTATAACGTATAACGCATAACGTATAACGTATAACGTATAACGTATAACGTATAACGAATAACGTATAACGTATAACGTATAACGTATAACGTATAACGTATAACGCATAACGTATAACGTACAACGTATAACGTATAACGTATAACGTATAACGAATAACGTATAACGTATAACGTATAACGTATAACGTATAACGTACAACGTATAACGTATGACCTATGACGCATAACGTATAACGTATAACGCATAACGTACAACGTATAACGTACAACGTATAACGTACAACGTATAACGTATAACGTATAACGTATAACGTATAACGTATAACGTATAACGTATAACGTATAACGTATAACGTATAACGTATAACGTATAACGTGTAACGTATAACGTATGACGTATCACGTATAAGGTATGACCTATAACGCATAACGTACTATATAACCTATAACGTCTAACGTATAACGTATATCCTATAACGCATAACGTATAACGTATAACGTATAACGTATAGCGTACAACGTATAACGTATAAAATGTAACGTCTAACGTTTAACGTATAACGCATAACGTATAACGTATAACGTATAACGTATATCGCATAACGTATAACGCATAACGTATAACGTATAACGTGTAACGTATAACGTATGACGTATCACGTATAAGGTATGACCTATAACGCATAACGTACTATATAACCTATAACGTCTAACGTATAACGTATAACGTATAACGTATAACGTATAACGTATAACGTATAACGTATAACGTATAACGTATAACGTATAACGTATAACGTATAACGTATAACGTATAACGTATAACGTATAACGTATAACGTATAACGTATAACGTATAACGTATAACGTATAACGTATAACGTATAACGTATAACGTATAACGTATAACGTATAACGTATAACGTATAACGTATAACGTATAACGTATAACGTATAACGTATAACGTATAACGTATAACGTATAATCTATAACGTATAACGTATAACGTATAACGTATAACGTATAACGTATAACGTATAACGTATAACGTATAACGTATAACGTATAACGTACAACGTATAACGTACAACGTATAACGTACAACGTATAACGTACAAAGTATAACGTATAACGTATGACGTATAACGTATAACGAATAACGTATAACGTATAACGTATAACGTATAACGTACAACGTATAACGTATAACGTATAGCGTACAACGTATAACGTATAAAATGTAACGTCTAACGTTTAACGTATAACGTATAACGTATAACGTGTAACGTATAACGTATGACGTATCACGTATAAGGTATGACCTATAACGCATAACGTACTATATAACCTATAACGTCTAACGTATAACGTATATCCTATAACGCATTACGTATAACGTATAACGTATAACGTATAGCGTACAACGTATAACGTATAAAATGTAACGTCTAACGTTTAACGTATAACGCATAACGTATAACGTATAACGTATAACGTATATCGCATAACGTATAACGCATAACGTATAACGTATAACGTGTAACGTATAACGTATGACGTATCACGTATAAGGTATGACCTATAACGCATAACGTACTATATAACCTATAACGTCTAACGTATAACGTATAACGTATAACGTATAACGTATAACGTATAACGTATAACGTATAACGTATAACGTATAACGTTTAACGTATAACGTATAACGTATAACGTATAACGTATAACGTATTACGTACAACGTATCACGTATAACGTATATCCTATAACGCATAACGTATAACGTATAACGTATAACGTATAGCGTACAACGTATAACGTATAAAATGTAACGTCTAACGTTTAACGTATAACGCATAACGTATAACGCATAACGTATAACGTATAACGTATAACGTATAACGTATAACGTTTAACGTATAACGTATAACGTATAACGTATAACGTATAACGTATAACGTATGACGTATAACGTATAACGAATAACGTATAACGTATAACGTATAACGTATAACGTACAACGTATAACGTATAACGTATAGCGTACAACGTATAACGTATAAAATGTAACGTCTAACGTTTAACGTATAACGTATAACGCATAACGTATAACGTAGAACGTATAACGTATAACATATAACGTCTAACGTATAACGTATAACGTATAACGAATAGCGTATAACGTATAACGTATAACGTATAACGCATATCCTATATCGCATAACGTATAACGTATAACGTATAACGTATAGCGTACAACGTATAACGTATAAAATGTAACGTCTAACGTTTAACGTATAACGTACAACGTATAACGTATAACGCATAACGTATAACGTATAACGTATAACGTATAACGTATAACGTATAACGTATAACGTATAACGTTTAACGTATAACGTATAACGTATAACGTATAACGTATAACGTACAACGTATCACGTATAACGTATATCCTATAACGCATAACGTATAACGTACAACGTATAACGTATAGCGTACAACGTATAACGTATAAAATGTAACGTCTAACGTTTAACGTATAACGCATAACGTATAACGTATAACGAATAACGTATAACGTATAACGTATAACGTATAACGTACAACGTATAACGTATAACGTATAACGTATAACGTACAACGTATAACGTATGACCTATGACGCATAACGAATAACGTATAACGCATAACGTACAACGTATAACGTACAACGTATAACGTATAACGTATAACGTATAACGTATAACGTATAACGTATAACGTATAACGTATAACGTATAACGTATAACGTATAACGTATAACGTATAACGCATAACGTATAACGCATAACGTATAACGTATAACGTATAACGTATAACGTATAACGAATAACGTATAACGTATAACGTATAACGTATAACGTATAACGTATAACGTATAACGTACAACGTATAACGTATGACATATGACGCATAACGTATAACGTATAACGTATAACGTATAACGTATAACGTATAACGTATAACGTATAACGTATAACGTATAACGTATAACGCATAACGTATAACGTATAACGTATAACGTATAACGTATAACGTATAACGTATAACGTATAACGTATAACGTATAACGTATAACGTATAACGTATAACGTATAACGTATAACGTATATCGTATAACGTATAACGTATAACGTATAACGTATAACGCATAACGTATAACGCATAACGTATAACGTATAACGTATAACGTATAACGTATAACGAATAACGTAAAACGTATAACGTATAACGTATAACGTATAACGTATAACGTATAACGTACAACGTATAACGTATGACATATGACGCATAACGTATAACGTATAACGTATAACGTATAACGTATAACGTATAACGTACAACGTATAACGTATAACGCATAACGTATAACGTATAACGTATAACGTATAACGTATAACGTATAACGTATAACGTATAACGTATAACGCATAACGCGTAACGTATAACGCATAACGTATAACGTATAACGTATAACGTATAACGTATAACGTTTAACGTATAACGTATAACGTATAACGTATAACGTATAACGTTTAACGTATAACGTATAACGTATAACGTATAACGTATAACGTATAACGTATAACGTATAACGTATAACGAATAACGTATAACGTATAACGTATAACGTATAACGTATAACGTATAACGCATAACGTATAACGTACAACGTATAACGTATAACGTATAACGTATAACGTATAACGAATAACGTATAACGTATAACGTATAACGTATAACGTACAACGTATAACGTATGACCTATGACGCATAACGTATAACGTATAACGCATAACGTACAACGTATAACGTACAACGTATAACGTAGAACGTATAACGTATAACGTATAACGTATAACGTATAACGTATAACGTATAACGTATAACGTATAACGTATAACGTATAACGTATAACGTATAACGTATAACGTGTAACGTATAACGTATGACGTATCACGTATAAGGTATGACCTATAACGCATAACGTACTATATAACCTATAACGTCTAACGTATAACGTATATCCTATAACGCATAACGTATAACGTATAACGTATAACGTATAGCGTACAACGTATAACGTATAAAATGTAACGTCTAACGTTTAACGTATAACGCATAACGTATAACGTATAACGTATAACGTATATCGCATAACGTATAACGTATAACGTATAACGTATAACGTATAACGTATAACGTATAACGTATAACGTATAACGTATAACGTATAACGTATAACGTATAACGTATAACGTATAACGTATAACGTATAACGTATAACGTATAACGTATAACGTATAACGTATAACGTACAACGTATAACGTATAACGTATAACGTATAACGTATAACGCATAACGTATAACGCATAACGTACAACGTATAACGTATAATGTATAACGTATAACGTATAACGTATAACGTATAACGCATAACGTATAACGCATAACGTATAACGTATAACGTGTAACGTATAACGTATGACGTATCACGTATAAGGTATGACCTATAACGCATAACGTACTATATAACCTATAACGTCTAACGCATAACGTATAACGTATAACGTATAACGTATAACGTATAACGTATAACGTATAACGTATAACGTATAACGTATAACGTATAACGTATAACGTATAACGTATAATCTATAACGTATAACGTACAACGTATAACGTATAACGTATAACGTATAACGTATAACGTATAACGTATAACGTATAACGTATAACGTACAACGTATAACGTACAACGTATAACGTACAACGTATAACGTACAAAGTATAACGTATAACGTATAACGTATAACGTATAACGTATGACGTATAACGTATAACGAATAACGTATAACGTATAACGTATAACGTATAACGTACAACGTATAACGTATAACGTATACCGTATAACGTATAACGCATAACGTATAACGCATAACGTACAACGTATAACGTATAGCGTATAACGTATAACGTATAACGTATAACGTATAACGCATAACGTATAACGCATAACGTATAACGTATAACGTGTAACGTATAACGTATGACGTATCACGTATAAGGTATGACCTATAACGCATAACGTACTATATAACCTATAACGTCTAACGCATAACGTATAACGTATAACGTATAACGTATAACGTATAACGTATAACGTATAACGTATAACGTATAACGTATAACGTATAACGTATAACGTATAACGTATAACGTATAACGTATAACGTATAACGTATAACGTATAACGTATAACGTATAACGTATAACGTATAACGTATAACGTACAACGTATAACGTATAACGTATAACGTATAACGTATAACGTATAACATATAACGTATAACGTATAACGTACAACGTATAACGTACAACGTATAACGTACAACGTATAACGTACAAAGTATAACGTATAACGTATAACGTATAACGTATAACGTATAACGTATAACGTATAACGTTTAACGTATAACGTATAACGTATAACGTATAACGTATAACGTACAACGTATCACGTATAACGTATATCCTATAACGCATAACGTATAACGTATAACGTATAACGTATAGCGTACAACGTATAACGTATAAAATATAACGTCTAACGTTTAACGTATAACGCATAACGTATAACGTATAACGAATAACGTATAACGTATAACGTATAACGCATAACGTATAACGTATAACGTAAAACGTATAACGTATTACGTTTAACCTGTAACGTCCAACGTATAACGTATAACGCATAACGTATAACGTACAACGTATAACGTATAACGTATAACGTATAACGTATAACGAATAACGTATAACGTATAACGAATAACGTATAACGTACAAAGTATAACGTATAACGTATAACGTATAACGAATAACGTATAACGAATAACGAATAACGTATAACGTACAACGTATAACGAATAACGTATAACGTATAACGCATAACGTATAACGCTTAACGTACAACGTATAACGTATAACGTATAACGTATAACGTACAACGTATCACGTATAACGTATATCCTATAACGCATAACGTATAACGTATAACGTATAACGTATAACGTATAGCGTACAACGTATAACGTATAAAATGTAACGTCTAACGTTTAACGTATAACGTATAACGCATAACGTATAACGTAGAACGTATAACGTATAACATATAACGTCTAACGTATAACGTATAACGTATAACGAATAGCGTATAACGTATAACGTATAACGTATAACGCATATCCTATATCGCATAACGTATAACGTATAACGTATAACGTATAGCGTACAACGTATAACGTATAAAATGTAACGTCTAACGTTTAACGTATAACGTACAACGTATAACGTGTAACGCATAACGTATAACGTATACCGTATTACGCATAACCTATAACGTCTAACGTATAACGTATAACGTATATCGTATAACGTATAACGTATGACGTATAACGTATAACGAATAACGTATAACGTATAACGTATAACGTATAACGTACAACGTATAACGTATAACGTATAACGTATAACGTATAACGCATAACGTACAACGCATAACGTACAACGTATAACGTATAGCGTATAACGTATAAGGTATAACGTATAACGTATAACGCATAACGTATAACGCATAACGTATAACGTATGACGTGTAACGTATAACGTATGACGTATCACGTATAAGGTATGACCTATAACGCATAACGTACTATATAACCTATAACGTCTAACGCATAACGTATAACGTATAACGTATAACGTATAACGTATAACGTATAACGTATAACGTATAACGTATAACGTATAACGTATAACGTATAACGTACAACGTATCACGTATAACGTATATCCTATAACGCATAACGTATAACGTATAACGTATAACGTATAGCGTACAACGTATAACGTATAAAATGTAACGTCTAACGTTTAACGTATAACGCATAACGTATAACGTATAACGAATAACGTATAACGTATAACGCATAACGTATAACGTATAACGTATAACGTATAACGTATTACGTTTAACCTGTAACGTCCAACGTATAACGTATAACGCATAACGTATAACGTACAACGTATAACGTATAACGTATAACGTATAACGTATAACGAATAACGTATAACGTATAACGAATAACGTATAACGTACAACGTATAACGTATAACGTATAACGTATAACGAATAACGTATAACGTATAACGAATACCGTATAACGTACAACGTATAACGTATAACGTATAACGTATAACGCATAACGTATAACGCATAACGTACAACGTATAACGTATAACGTATAACGTATAACGTACAACGTATCACGTATAACGTATATCCTATAACGCATAACGTATAACGTATAACGTATAACGTATAACGTATAGCGTACAACGTATAACGTATAAAATGTAACGTCTAACGTTTAACGTATAACGTATAACGCATAACGTATAACGTAGAACGTATAACGTATAACGTATAACATATAACGTCTAACGTATAACGTATAACGTATAACGAATAGCGTATAACGTATAACGTATAACGTATAACGCATATCCTATATCGCATAACGTATAACGTATAACGTATAACGTATAGCGTACAACGTATAACGTATAAAATGTAACGTCTAACGTTTAACGTATAACGTACAACGTATAACGTGTAACGCATAACGTATAACGTACAACGTATAACGTATACCGTATTACGCATAACCTATAACGTCTAACGTATAACGTATAACGTATATCGTATAACGTATAACGTATAACGTATAACGTATAACGTATAACGTATAACGTATAACGTATAACGTATAACGTATAATGTATAACGTATAACGTATAACGTATACCGTATAACGTATAACGTCAAACGTATAACGTATAACGTATAACGTATAACGTATAACGCATAACGTATAACGTACAACGTATAACGTATAACGTATAACGTATAACGTATAACGTATAACGTATAACGAATAACGTATAACGTATAACGTATAACGTATAACGTACAACGTATAACGTATAACGTATAACGTATAACGTATAACGCATAACGTATAACGCATAACGTACAACGTATAACGTATAGCGTATAACGTATAACGTATAACGTATAACGTATAACGCATAACGTATAACGCATAACGTATAACGTATAACGTGTAACGTATAACGTATGACGTATCACGTATAAGGTATGACCTATAACGCATAACGTACTATATAACCTATAACGTCTAACGTATAACGTATAACGTATAACGTATAACGTATAACGTATAACGTATAACGTATAACGTATAACGTATAACGTATAACGTATAACGTATAACGTATAACGTATAACGTATAACGTATAACGTATAACGTATAACGTATAACGTATAACGTATAACGTATAACGTATAACGTATAACGTATAACGTATAACGTATAACGTATAACGTATAACGTATAACGTATAACGTATAACGTATAACGTATAACGTATAACGTATAACGTACAACGTATCACGCACAACGTATAACGTACAACGTATAACGTACAAAGTATAACGTATAACGTATAACGTATAACGTATAACGTATAACGTATAACGTTTAACGTATAACGTATAACGTATAACGTATAACGTATAACGTACAACGTATCACGTATAACGTATATCCTATAACGCATAACGTATAACGTACAACGTATAACGTATAGCGTACAACGTATAACGTATAAAATGTAACGTCTAACGTTTAACGTATAACGCATAACGTATAACGTATAACGAATAACGTATAACGTATAACGTATAACGTATAACGTACAACGTATAACGTATAACGTATAACGTATAACGCATAACGTATAACGCATAACGTATAACGTATAACGTATAACGTATAACGTATAACGTTTAACGTATAACGTATAACGTATAACGTATAACGTATAACGTATAACGTATAACGAATAACGTATAACGTATAACGTATAACGTATAACGTATAACGTATAACGTATAACGTATAACGTACAACGTATAACGTATGACCTATGACGCATAACGTATAACGTATAACGCATAACGTACAACGTATAACGTACAACGTATAACGTATAACGTATAACGTATAACGTATAACGTATAACGTATAACGTATAACGTATAACGTATAACGTATAACGTATAACGTATAACGTATAACGTATAACGCATAACGTATAACGCATAACGTATAACGTATAACGTATAACGTATAACGTATAACGAATAACGTATAACGTATAACGTATAACGTATAACGTATAACGTATAACGCACAACGTATAACGTATAACGTATAACGTATAACGTATAACGTATAACGTATACCGTATAACGTATAACGTATAACGTATAACGTATAACGTATAACGTATAACGTATAACGCATAACGTATAACGTATAACGTATAACGTATAACGTATAACGTATAACGTATAACGTATAACGTATAACGAATAACGTATAACGTATAACGTATAACGTATAACGTACAACGTATAACGTATAACGTATAACGTATAACGTATAACGCATAACGTATAACGCATAACGTACAACGTATAACGTATAGCGTATAACGTATAACGTATAACGTATAACGTATAACGCATAACGTATAACGCATAACGTATAACGTATAACGTGTAACGTATAACGTATGACGTATCACGTATAAGGTATGACCTATAACGCATAACGTACTATATAACCTATAACGTCTAACGTATAACGTATAACGTATAACGTATAACGTATAACGTATAACGTATAACGTATAACGTATAACGTATAACGTATAACGTATAACGTATAACGTATAACGTATAACGTATAACGTATAACGTATAACGTATAACGTATAACGTATAACGTATAACGTATAACGTATAACGTATAACGTAGAACGTATAACGTATAACGTATAACGTATAACGTATAACGTATAACGTATAACGTACAACGTACAACGTATAACGTATAACGTATAACGTATAACGTATAACGTATAACGTATAACGTATAACGTATAACGTACAACGTATAACGCACAACGTATAACGTACAACGTATAACGTACAAAGTATAACGTATAACGTATAACGTATAACGTATAACGTATAACGTATAACGTTTAACGTATAACGTATAACGTATAACGTATAACGTATAACGTACAACGTATCACGTATAACGAATATCCTATAACGCATAACGTATAACTTACAACGTATAACGTATAGCGTACAACGTATAACGTATAAAATGTAACGTCTAACGTTTAACGTATAACGCATAACGTATAACGTATAACGAATAACGTATAACGTATAACATATAACGTATAACGTATAACGTACAACGTATAACGTACAACGTATAACGTACAACGTATAACGTACAAAGTATAACGTATAACGTATAACGAATAACGTATAACGTATAACGTATAACGTATAACGTTTAACGTATAACGTATAACGTATAACGTATAACGTATAACGTACAACGTATCACGTATAACGTATATCCTATAACGCATAACGTATAACGTATAACGTATAACGTATAGCGTACAACGTATAACGTATAAAATGTAACGTCTAACGTTTAACGTATAACGCATAACGTTTATTCGTATAACGAATAACGTATAACGTATAACGCATAACGTATAACGTATAACGTATAACGTATAACGTATTACGTTTAACCTGTAACGTCCAACGTATAACGTATAACGCATAACGTATAACGTACAACGTATAACGTATAACGTATAACGTATAACGTATAACGAATAACGTATAACGTATAACGAATAACGTATAACGTACAACGTATAACGTATAACGTATAACGTATAACGAATAACGTATAACGTATAACGAATAACGTATAACGTACAACGTATAACGTATAACGTATAACGTATAACGCATAACGTATAACGCATAACGTACAACGTATAACGTATAACGTATAACGTATAACGTACAACGTATCACGTATAACGTATATCCTATAACGCATAACGTATAACGTATAACGTATAACGTATAACGTATAGCGTACAACGTATAACGTATAAAATGTAACGTCTAACGTTTAACGTATAACGTATAACGCATAACGTATAACGTAGAACGTATAACGTATAACGTATAACATATAACGTCTAACGTATAACGTATAACGTATAACGAATAGCGTATAACGTATAACGTATAACGTATAACGCATATCCTATATCGCATAACGTATAACGTATAACGTATAACGTATAGCGTACAACGTATAACGTATAAAATGTAACGTCTAACGTTTAACGTATAACGTACAACGTATAACGTGTAACGCATAACGTATAACGTACAACGTATAACGTATACCGTATTACGCATAACCTATAACGTCTAACGTATAACGTATAACGTATATCGTATAACGTATAACGTATAACGTATAACGTATAACGTATAACGTATAACGTATAACGTATAACGTATAACGTATAATGTATAACGTATAACGTATAACGTATGCCGTATAACGTATAACGTCAAACGTATAACGTATAACGTATAACGTATAACGTATAACGCATAACGTATAACGTACAACGTATAACGTATAACGTACAACGTATAATGTATAACGTATAACGTATAACGTATAACGTATAACGTATAACGTACAACGTATAACGTATAACGTATAACGTATAACGTATAACGTATAACGTATAACGCATAACGTATAACGCATAACGTATAACGGATAACGTATAACGTATAACGTACAACGTATAACGTATAACGTATAACGTATAACGCATAACGTATAACGCATAACGTATAACGTATAACGTATAACGTTTAACGTATAACGTATAACGTATAACGTATAACGTATAACGTACAACGTATCACGTATAACGTATATCCTATAACGCATAACGTATAACGTATAACGTATAACGTATAGCGTACAACGTATAACGTATAAAATGTAACGTCCAACGTTTAACGTATAACGCATAACGTATAACGTATAACGAATAACGTATAACGTATAACGCATAACGTATAACGTATAACGTATAACGTATAACGTATTACGTTTAACCTGTAACGTCCAACGTATAACGTATAACGCATAACGTATAACGTACAACGTATAACGTATAACGTATAACGTATAACGTATAACGAATAACGTATAACGTATAACGAATAACGTATAACGTACAACGTATAACGTATAACGTATAACGTATAACGAATAACGTATAACGTATAACGAATAACGTATAACGTACAACGTATAACGTATAACGTATAACGTATAACGCATAACGTATAACGCATAACGTACAACGTATAACGTATAACGTATAACGTATAACGTACAACGTATCACGTATAACGTATATCCTATAACGCATAACGTATAACGTATAACGTATAACGTATAACGTATAGCGTACATCGTATAACGTATAAAATGTAACGTCTAACGTTTAACGTATAACGTATAACGCATAACGTATAACGTAGAACGTATAACGTATAACGTATAACATATAACGTCTAACGTATAACGTATAACGTATAACGAATAGCGTATAACGTATAACGTATAACGTATAACGCATATCCTATATCGCATAACGTATAACGTATAACGTATAACGTATAGCGTACAACGTATAACGTATAAAATGTAACGTCTAACGTTTAACGTATAACGTACAACGTATAACGTGTAACGCATAACGTATAACGTACAACGTATAACGTATACCGTATTACGCATAACCTATAACGTCTAACGTATAACGTATAACGTATATCGTATAACGTATAACGTATAACGTATAACGTATAACGTATAACGTATAACGTATAACGTATAACGTATAACGTATAATGTATAACGTATAACGTATAACGTATACCGTATAACGTATAACGTCAAACGTATAACGTATAACGTATAACGTATAACGTATAACGCATAACGTATAACGTACAACGTATAACGTATAACGTATAACGTATAACGTATAACGTATAACGTATAACGAATAACGTATAACGTATAACGTATAACGTATAACGTACAACGTATAACGTATAACGTATAACGTATAACGTATAACGCATAACGTATAACGCATAACGTACAACGTATAACGTATAGCGTATAACGTATAACGTATAACGTATAACGTATAACGCATAACGTATAACGCATAACGTATAACGTATAACGTGTAACGTATAACGTATGACGTATCACGTATAATGTATAACCTATAACGCATAACGTACTATATAACCTATAACGTCTAACGTATAACGTATAACGTATAACGTATAACGTATAACGTATAACGTATAACGTATAACGTATAACGTATAACGTATAACGTATAACGTATAACGTATAACGTATAACGTATAACGTATAACGTATAACGTATAACGTATAACGTATAACGTATAACGTATAACGTATAACGTATAACGTATAACGTATAACGTATAACGTATAACGTACAACGTATAACGCACAACGTATAACGTACAACGTATAACGTACAAAGTATAACGTATAACGTATAACGTATAACGTATAACGTATAACGTATAACGTTTAACGTATAACGTATAACGTATAACGTATAACGTATAACGTACAACGTATCACGTATAACGTATATCCTATAACGCATAACGTATAACGTACAACGTATAACTTATAGCGTACAACGTATAACGTATAAAATGTAACGTCTAACGTTTAACGTATAACGCATAACGTATAACGTATAACGAATAACGTATAACGTATAACGTATAACGTATAACGTACAACGTATAACGTATAACGTATAACGTATAACGCATAACGTATAACGCATAACGTATAACGTATAACGTATAACGTATAACGTATAACGTATAACGTATAACGTATAACGTATAACGTATAACGTATAACGTATAACGTACAACGTATAACGTATAACGTATAACGTATAACGTATAACGTATAACATATAACGTATAACGTATAACGTACAACGTATAACGTACAACGTATAACGTACAACGTATAACGTACAAAGTATAACGTATAACGTATAACGTATAACGTATAACGTATAACGTATAACGTATAACGTATAACGTATAACGTATAACGTATAACGTATAACGTATAACGTATAACGTATAACGTATAACGTATAACGTACAACGTATAACGTATAACGTATAACGTATAACGTATAACGTATAACATATAACGTATAACGTATAACGTACAACGTATAACGTACAACGTATAACGTACAACGTATAACGTACAAAGTATAACGCATAACGTATAACGTATAACGAATAACGTATAACGTATAACGCATAACGTATAACGTATAACGTATAACGTATAACGTATTACGTTTAACCTGTAACGTCCAACGTATAACGTATAACGCATAGCGTATAACGTACAACGTATAACGTATAACGTATAACGTATAACGTATAACGAATAACGTATAACGTATAACGAATAACGTATAACGTACAACGTATAACGTATAACGTATAACGTATAACGAATAACGTATAACGTATAACGAATAACGTATAACGTACAACGTATAACGTATAACGTATAACGTATAACGCATAACGTATAACGCATAACGTACAACGTATAACGTATAACGTATAACGTATAACGTACAACGTATCACGTATAACGTATATCCTATAACGCATAACGTATAACGTATAACGTATAACGTATAACGTATAGCGTACAACGTATAACGTATAAAATGTAACGTCTAACGTTTAACGTATAACGTATAACGCATAACGTATAACGTAGAACGTATAACGTATAACGTATAACATATAACGTCTAACGTATAACGTATAACGTATAACGAATAGCGTATAACGTATAACGTATAACGTATAACGCATATCCTATATCGCATAACGTATAACGTATAACGTATAACGTATAGCGTACAACGTATAACGTATAGCGTATAACGTATAACGTATAACGTATAACGTATAACGCATAACGTATAACGCATAACGTATAACGTATAACGTGTAACGTATAACGTATGACGTATCACGTATAAGGTATGACCTATAACGCATAACGTACTATATAACCTATAACGTCTAACGTATAACGTATAACGTATAACGTATAACGTATAACGTATAACGTATAACGTATAACGTATAACGTATAACGTATAACGTATAACGTATAACGTATAACGTATAACGTATAACGTATAACGTATAACGTATAACGTATAACGTATAACGTATAACGTATAACGTATAACGTATAACGTATAACGTATAACGTATAACGTATAACGTATAACGTATAACGTATAACGTATAACGTACAACGTATAACGCACAACGTATAACGTACAACGTATAACGTACAAAGTATAACGTATAACGTATAACGTATAACGTATAACGTATAACGTATAACGTTTAACGTATAATGTATAACGTATAACGTATAACGTATAACGTACAACGTATCACGTATAACGTATATCCTATAACGCATAACGTATAACGTACAACGTATAACGTATAGCGTACAACGTATAACGTATAAAATGTAACGTCTAACGTTTAACGTATAACGCATAACGTATAACGTATAACGAATAACGTATAACGTATAACGTATAACGTATAACGTACAACGTATAACGTATAACGTATAACGTATAACGCATAACGTATAACGCATAACGTATAACGTATAACGTATAACGTATAACGTATAACGTTTAACGTATAACGTATAACGTATAACGTATAACGTATAACGTATAACGTATAACGAATAACGTATAACGTATAACGTATAACGTATAACGTATAACGTATAACGTATAACGTACAACGTATAACGTATGACCTATGACGCATAACGTATAACGTATAACGCATAACGTACAACGTATAACGTACAACGTATAACGTATAACGTATAACGTATAACGTATAACGTATAACGTATAACGTATAACGTATAACGTATAACGTATAACGTATAACGTATAACGTATAACGTATAACGCATAACGTATAACGCATAACGTATAACCTATAACGTATAACGTATAACGTATAACGAATAACGTATAACGTATAACGTATAACGTATAACGTATAACGTATAACGTATAACGTATAACGTATAACGTATAACGTATACCGTATAACGTATAACGTATAACGTATAACGTATAACGTATAACGTATAACGTATAACGCATAACGTATAACGTATAACGTATAACGTATAACGTATAACGTATAACGTATAACGTATAACGTATAACGAATAACGTATAACGTATAACGTATAACGTATAACGTACAACGTATAACGTATAACGTATAACGTATAACGTATAACGCATAACGTATAACGCATAACGTACAACGTATAACGTATAGCGTATAACGTATAACGTATAACGTATAACGTATAACGCATAACGTATAACGCATAACGTATAACGTATAACGTATAACGTGTAACGTATAACGTATGACGTATCACGTATAAGGTATGACCTATAACGCATAACGTACTATATAACCTATAACGTCTAACGTATAACGTATAACGTATAACGTATAACGTATAACGTATAACGTATAACGTATAACGTATAACGTATAACGTATAACGTATAACGTATAACGTATAACGTATAACGTATAACGTATAACGTATAACGTATAACGTATAACGTATAACGTATAACGTATAACGTATAACGTATAACGTATAACGTATAACGTATAACGTATAACGTACAACGTACAACGTATAACGTATAACGTATAACGTATAACGTATAACGTATAACGTATAACGTATAACGTATAACGTACAACGTATAACGCACAACGTATAACGTACAACGTATAACGTACAAAGTATAACGTACAACGTATAACGTAGAACGTATAACGTACAACGTATAACGTACAAAGTATAACGTATAACGTATAACGTATAACGTATAACGTATAACGTATAACGTATAACGTTTAACGTATAACGTATAACGTATAACGTATAACGTATAACGTACAACGTATCACGTATAACGTATATCCTATAACGCATAACGTATAACGTATAACGTATAACGTATAACGCATAGCGTACAACGTATAACGTATAAAATGTAACGTCTAACGTTTAACGTATAACGTATAACGCATAACGTATAACGTAGAACGTATAACGTATAACGTATAACATATAACGTCTAACGTATAACGTATAACGTATAACGAATAGCGTATAACGTATAACGTATAACGTATAACGCATGTCCTATATCGCATAACGTATAACGTATAACGTATAACGTATAGCGTACAACGTATAACGTATAAAATGTAACGTCTAACGTTTAACGTATAACGTACAACGTATAACGTGTAACGCATAACGTATAACGTACAACGTATAACGTATACCGTATTACGCATAACCTATAACGTCTAACGTATAACGTATAACGTATATCGTATAACGTATAACGTATAACGTATAACGTATAACGTATAACGTATAACGTATAACGTATAACGTATAACGTATAATGTATAACGTATAACGTATAACGTATACCGTATAACGTATAACGTCAAACGTATAACGTATAACGTATAACGTATAACGTATAACGCATAACGTATAACGTACAACGTATAACGTATAACGTATAACGTATAACGTATAACGTATAACGTATAACGAATAACGTATAACGTATAACGTATAACGTATAACGTACAACGTATAACGTATAACGTATAACGTATAACGTATAACGCATAACGTATAACGCATAACGTACAACGTATAACGTATAGCGTATAACGTATAACGTATAACGTATAACGTATAACGCATAACGTATAACGCATAACGTATAACGTATAACGTGTAACGTATAACGTATGACGTATCACGTATAATGTATGACCTATAACGCATAACGTACTATATAACCTATAACGTCTAACGTATAACGTATAACGTATAACGTATAACGTATAACGTATAACGTATAACGTATAACGTATAACGTATAACGTATAACGTATAACGTATAACGTATAACGTATAACGTATAACGTATAACGTATAACGTATAACGTATAACGTATAACGTATAACGTATAACGTATAACGTATAACGTATAACGTATAACGTATAACGTATAACGTATAACGTATAACGTATAACGTATAACGTATAACGTATAACGTACAACGTATAACGCACAACGTATAACGTACAATGTATAACGTACAAAGTATAACGTATAACATATAACGTATAACGTATAACGTATAACGTATAACGTTTAACGTATAACGTATAACGTATAACGTATAACGTATAACGTACAACGTATCACGTATAACGTATATCCTATAACGCATAACGTATAACGTACAACGTATAACGTATAGCGTACAACGTATAACGTATAAAATGTAACGTCTAACGTTTAACGTATAACGCATAACGTATAACGTATAACGAATAACGTATAACGTATAACGTATAACGTATAACGTATAACGTATAACGTATAACGTATAACGTATAACGTACAACGTATAACGCACAACGTATAACGTACAACGTATAACGTACAAAGTATAACGTATAACGTATAACGTATAACGTATAACGTATAACGTATAACGTTTAACGTATAATGTATAACGTATAACGTATAACGTATAACGTACAACGTATCACGTATAACGTATAACGTATAACGTATAACGTATAACGTATAACGTATAACGTATAACGTACAACGTATAACGCACAACGTATAACGTACAATGTATAACGTATAACGTATAACGTATAACGTATAACGTATAACGTATAACGTATAACGTATAACGTATAACGTACAACGTATAACGTATGACCTATGACGCATAACGTATAACGTATAACGCATAACGTACAACGTATAACGTACAACGTATAACGTATAACGTATAACGTATAACGTATAACGTATAACGTATAACGTATAACGTATAACGTATAACGTATAACGTATAACGTATAACGTATAACGTATAACGCATAACGTATAACGCATAACGTATAACGTATAACGTATAACGTATAACGTATAACGAATAACGTATAACGTATAACGTATAACGTATAACGTATAACGTATAACGTATAACGTATAACGTATAACGTATAACGTATAACGTATAACGTATACCGTATAACGTATAACGTATAACGTATAACGTATAACGTATAACGTATAACGTATAACGCATAACGTATAACGTATAACGTATAACGTATAACGTATAACGTATAACGTATAACGTATAACGTATAACGAATAACGTATAACGTATAACGTATAACGTATAACGTACAACGTATAACGTATAACGTATAACGTATAACGTATAACGCATAACGTATAACGCATAACGTACAACGTATAACGTATAGCGTATAACGTATAACGTATAACGTATAACGTATAACGCATAACGTATAACGCATAACGTATAACGTATAACGTGTAACGTATAACGTATGACGTATCACGTATAAGGTATGACCTATAACGCATAACGTACTATATAACCTATAACGTCTAACGTATAACGTATAACGTATAACGTATAACGTATAACGTATAACGTATAACGTATAACGTATAACGTATAACGTATAACGTATAACGTATAACGTATAACGTATAACGTATAACGTATAACGTATAACGTATAACGTATAACGTATAACGTATAACGTATAACGTATAACGTATAACGTATAACGTATAACGTACAACGTACAACGTATAACGTATAACGTATAACGTATAACGTATAACGTATAACGTATAACGTATAACGTATAACGTACAACGTATAACGCACAACGTATAACGTACAACGTATAACGTACAAAGTATAACGTATAACGTATAACGTATAACGTATAACGTATAACGTATAACGTATAACGTTTAACGTATAACGTATAACGTATAACGTATAACGTATAACGTACAACGTATCACGTATAACGTATATCCTATAACGCATAACGTATAACGTACAACGTATAACGTATAGCGTACAACGTATAACGTATAAAATGTAACGTCTAACGTTTAACGTATAACGCATAACGTATAACGTATAACGAATAACGTATAACGTATAACATATAACGTATAACGTATAACGTACAACGTATAACGTAGAACGTATAACGTACAACGTATAACGTACAAAGTATAACGTATAACGTATAACGTATAACGTATAACGTATAACGTATAACGTATAACGTTTAACGTATAACGTATAACGTATAACGTATAACGTATAACGTACAACGTATCACGTATAACGTATATCCTATAACGCATAACGTATAACGTATAACGTATAACGTATAACGCATAGCGTACAACGTATAACGTATAAAATGTAACGTCTAACGTTTAACGTATAACGTATAACGCATAACGTATAACGTAGAACGTATAACGTATAACGTATAACATATAACGTCTAACGTATAACGTATAACGTATAACGAATAGCGTATAACGTATAACGTATAACGTATAACGCATATCCTATATCGCATAACGTATAACGTATAACGTATAACGTATAGCGTACAACGTATAACGTATAAAATGTAACGTCTAACGTTTAACGTATAACGTACAACGTATAACGTGTAACGCATAACGTATAACGTACAACGTATAACGTATACCGTATTACGCATAACCTATAACGTCTAACGTATAACGTATAACGTATATCGTATAACGTATAACGTATAACGTATAACGTATAACGTATAACGTATAACGTATAACGTATAACGTATAACGTATAATGTATAACGTATAACGTATAACGTATACCGTATAACGTATAACGTCAAACGTATAACGTATAACGTATAACGTATAACGTATAACGCATAACGTATAACGTACAACGTATAACGTATAACGTATAACGTATAACGTATAACGTATAACGTATAACGAATAACGTATAACGTATAACGTATAACGTATAACGTACAACGTATAACGTATAACGTATAACGTATAACGTATAACGCATAACGTATAACGCATAACGTACAACGTATAACGTATAGCGTATAACGTATAACGTATAACGTATAACGTATAACGCATAACGTATAACGCATAACGTATAACGTATAACGTGTAACGTATAACGTATGACGTATCACGTATAATGTATGACCTATAACGCATAACGTACTATATAACCTATAACGTCTAACGTATAACGTATAACGTATAACGTATAACGTATAACGTATAACGTATAACGTATAACGTATAACGTATAACGTATAACGTATAACGTATAACGTATAACGTATAACGTATAACGTATAACGTATAACGTATAACGTATAACGTATAACGTATAACGTATAACGTATAACGTATAACGTATAACGTATAACGTATAACGTATAACGTATAACGTATAACATATAACGTATAACGTATAACGTATAACGTATAACGTTTAACGTATAACGTATAACGTATAACGTATAACGTATAACGTACAACGTATCACGTATAACGTATATCCTATAACGCATAACGTATAACGTACAACGTATAACGTATAGCGTACAACGTATAACGTATAAAATGTAACGTCTAACGTTTAACGTATAACGCATAACGTATAACGTATAACGAATAACGTATAACGTATAACGTATAACGTATAACGTACAACGTATAACGTATAACGTATAACGTATAACGCATAACGTATAACGCATAACGTATAACGTATAACGTATAACGTATAACGTATAACGTTTAACGTATAACGTATAACGTATAACGTATAACGTATAATGTATAACGTATAACGTATAACGTATAACGTATAAAGTATAACGCATAACGTATAACGCATGACGTATAACGTATAACGTGTAACGTATAACGTATGACGTATCACGTATAAGGTATGACCTATAACGCATAACGTACTATATAACCTATAACGTCTAACGTATAACGTATAACGTATAACGTATAACGTATAACGTATAACGTACAACGTATCACGTATAACATATATCCTATAACGCATAACGTATAACGTATAACGTATAACGTATAGCGTACAACGTATAACGTATAAAATGTAACGTCTAACGTTTAACGTATAACGCATAACGTATAACGTATAACGAATAACGTATAACGTATAACGTATAACGTATAACGTACAACGTATAACGTATAACGTATTACGTATAACGCATAACGTATAACGCATAACGTATAACGTATAACGTATAACGTATAACGTATAACGTTTAACGTATAACGTATAACGTATAACGTGTAACGTATAACGCATAACGTATAACGTACAACGTATAACGTATAACATATAACGTCTAACGTATACCGTATAACGTATAACGAATAACGTATAACGTATAACGTATAACGTATAACGTTTAACGTATAACGTATAACGTATAACGTGTAACGTATAACGCATAACGTATAACGTACAACGTATAACGTATAACATATAACGTCTAACGTATACCGTATAACGTATAACGAATAACGTATAACGTATAACGTATAACGTATAACGTACAACGTATAACGTATAACGTATAACGTATAACGCATAACGTATAACGCATAACGTACAACGTATAACGTATAGCGTATAACGTATAGCGTATAACGTATAACGTATAACGTATAACGTATAACGTATAACGTATAACGCACAACGTATAACGTATAACGTATAACGTACAACGTATAACGTATAACGCATAACGTATAACGTACAACGTATAACGTATACCGTATTACGCATAACCTATAACGTCTAACGTATAACGTATAACGTATATCGTATAACGTATAACGTATAACGTCTAACGTATAACGTATAACGTATATCGTATAACGTATAACGTATAACGTATAACGTATAACGTATAACGTATAACGTATAACGTATAACGTATAACGTATAACGTATAACGTATAACGTATAACGTACAACGTATAACGTATAACGTATAACGTATAACGTATAACGAATAACGTATAGCGTATAACGTATAACGTATAACGTACAACGTATAACGTATAACGTATAACGTATAACGTATAACGTATAACGTATAACGTATAACGTATAACGTATAACGTATAACGTATAACGTATAAGGTATAACGTATAACGTATAACGTATAACGTATAACGTATAACGTATAACGTATAACGCATAACGTATAACGTATACCGTATAACGTATAACGTCAAGCGTATAACGTATAACGTATAACGTATAACGTATAACGCATAACGTATAACGTACAACGTATAACGTATAACGTATAACGAATAACGTATATCCTATAACGCATAACGCATAACGTATAACGTATAACGTATAGCGTACGACGTATAACGTATAAAATGTAACGTCTAACGTTTAACGTATAACGTACAACGTATAACGTATAACGCATAACGTATAACGTACAACGTATACCGTATTACGCATAACCTATAACGTATAACGTATAACGCATAACGTATAACGCATAACGTACAACGTATAACGTATAGCGTATAACGTATAACGTATAACGTATAACGTACAACGTATAACGTATAACGTATAACGTTTAACGTATAACGCATAACGTATAACGTATAACGAATAACGTATAACGTATAACGTATAACGTATAACGTACAACGTATAACGTATAACGTATAACGTATAACGCATAACGTATAACGCATAACGTATAACGTATAACGTATAACGTATAACGTATAACGTATAACGTATAACGCATAACGTATAACGTATACCGTATAACGTATAACGTCAAACGTATAACGTATAACGTATAACGTATAACGTATAACGCATAACGTATAACGTACAACGTATAACGTATAACGTATAACGTATAACGTATATCCTATAACGCATAACGCATAACGTATAACGTATAACGTATAGCGTACGACGTATAACGTATAAAATGTAACGTCTAACGTTTAACGTATAACGTACAACGTATAACGTATAACCCATAACGTATAACGTACAACGTATACCGTATTACGCATAACCTATAACGTATAACGTATAACGCATAACGTATAACGCATAACGTATAACGTATACCGTATAACGTATAACGTCAAACGTATAACGTATAACGTATAACGTATAACGTATAACGCATAACGTATAACGTACAACGTATAACGTATAACGTATAACGTATAACGTATAACGAATAACGTATAACGTATAACGTATAACGTATAACGTACAACGTATAACGTATAACGTATAACGTTTAACGTATAACGCATAACGTATAACGTATAACGAATAACGTATAACGTATAACGTATAACGTATAACGTACAACGTATAACGTATAACGTATAACGTATAACGCATAACGTATAACGCATAACGTATAACGTATAACGTATAACGTATAACGTATAACGTTTAACGTATAACGTATAACGTATAACGTGTAACGTATAACGTATAACGTATAACGTATAACGTATAACGTATAACGCATAACGTATAACGTATACCGTATAACGTATAACGTCAAACGTATAACGTATAACGTACAACGTATAACGTATAACGTATAACGAATAACGTATAACGTATAACGTATAACGTATAACGTACAACGTATAACGTATAACGTATAACGTATAACGTATAACGTATAACGTATAACGCATAACGTATAACGCATAACGTACAACGTATAACGTATAGCGTATAACGTATAACGTATAACGTATAACGTATAACGCATAACGTATAACGTATAACGAATAACGTATAACGTATTACGTATAACGTATAACGTATAACGTATAACGTATAACGTATAACGTATAAAGTATAACGCATAACGTATAACGCATGACGTATAACGTATAACGTGTAACGTATAACGTATGACGTATCACGTATAAGGTATGACCTATAACGCATAACTTACTATATAACCTATAACGTCTAACGTATAACGTATAACGTATAACGTATAACGTATAACGTATAACGTATAACGTACAACGTATCACGTATAACGTATATCCTATAACGCATAACGTATAACGTATAACGTATAACGTATAACGTATAGCGTACAACGTATAACGTATAAAATGTAACGTCTAACGTTTAACGTATAACGCATAACGTATAACGTATAACGAATAACGTATAACGTATAACGTATAACGTATAACGTACAACGTATAACGTATAACGTATTACGTATAACGCATAACGTATAACGCATAACGTATAACGTATAACGTATAACGTATAACGTATAACGTATAACGTTTAACGTATAACGAATAACGTATAACGTGTAACGTATAACGCATAACGTATAACGTACAACGTATAACGTATAACATATAACGTCTAACGTATAACGTATAACGTATAACGAATAACGTATAACGTATAACGTATAACGTATAACGTACAACGTATAACGTATAACGTATAACGTATAACGCATAACGTATAACGCATAACGTACAACGTATAACGTATAGCGTATAACGTATAACGTATAACGTATAACGTATAGCGTACAACGTATAACGTATAAAATGTAACGTCTAACGTTTAACGTATAACGTACAACGTATAACGTATAACGCATATCGTATAACGTACAACGTATAACGTATACCGTATTACGCATAACCTATAACGTCTAACGTATAACGTATAACGTATATCGTATAACGTATAACGTATAACGTATAACGTATAACGTATAACGTATAACGTATAACGTATAACGTATAACGTATAACGTATAACGTATAACGTATAACGTATAACGTATAACGTTTAACGTATTACATATAACGTCTAACGTTTAACGCATAACGTACAACGTATAATTTATAACGTATAACGTATAACGTATAACGAATAACGTATAACGTATAACGTATAACGTATAACGTACAACGTATAACGTATAACGTATAACGTATAACGTATATCGTATAACGTATAACGTATAACGTATAACGTATAACGTATAACGTACAACGTATCACGTATAACGTATATCCTATAACGCATAACGTATAACGTATAACGTATAACGTATAGCGTACAACGTATAACGTATAAAATGTAACGTCTAACGTTTAACGTATAACGCATAACGTATAACGTATAACGAATAACGTATAACGTATAACGTATAACGTATAACGTACAACGTATAACGTATAACGTATTACGTATAACGCATAACGTATAACGCATAACGTATAACGTATAACGTATAACGTATAACGTATAACGTATAACGTTTAACGTATAACGAATAACGTATAACGTGTAACGTATAACGCATAACGTATAACGTACAACGTATAACGTATAACATATAACGTCTAACGTATAACGTATAACGTATAACGTATAACGAATAACGTATAACGTATAACGTATAACGTATAACGCATAACGTATAACGCATAACGTACAGCGTATAACGTATAGCGTATAACGTATAACGTATAACGTATAACGTATAGCGTACAACGTATAACGTATAAAATGTAACGTCTAACGTTTAACGTATAACGTACAACGTATAACGTATAACGCATATCGTATAACGTACAACGTATAACGTATACCGTATTACGCATAACCTATAACGTCTAACGTATAACGTATAACGTATATCGTATAACGTATAACGTATAACGTATAACGTATAACGTATAACGTATAACGTATAACGTATAACGTATAACGTATAACGTATAACGTATAACGTTTAACGTATTACATATAACGTCTAACGTTTAACGCATAACGTACAACGTATAATTTATAACGTATAACGTATAACGTATAACGAATAACGTATAACGTATAACGTATAACGTATAACGTACAACGTATAACGTATAACGTATAACGTATAACGTATATCGTATAACGTATAACGTATAACGTATAACGTATAACGTATAACGTATAACGTATAACGTATAACGTATAACGTATAACGTATAACGTATAACGTATAGCGTATAACGTATAACGTATTACATATAACGTCTAACGTTTAACGCATAACGTACAACGTATAATTTATAACGTATAACGTATAACGTATAACGAATAACGTATAACGTATAACGTATAACGTATAACGTACAACGTATAACGTATAACGTATAACGTATAACGTATAACGTATAACGTTTAACGTATAACGTATAACGTATAACGTGTAACGTATAACGCATAACGTATAACGTACAACGTATAACGTATAACATATAACGTATAACGTATAACGTATTACGTATATCGTATAACGTATAACGTATAACGTATAACGTATAACGTATAACGTATAACGTATAACGTATAACGTATAACGTATAACGTATAACGTATAACGTATAACGTATAACGTATAACGTATAACGTATAACGTATAACGTATAACGTATAACGTATAACGTATAACGTATAGCGTATAACGTATAACGTATTACATATAACGTCTAACGTTTAACGCATAACGTACAACGTATAATTTATAACGTATAACGTATAACGTATAACGTATTACGTATAACGTATAACGTATAACGTATAACGTATAACGTATAACGAATAACGTATAACGTATAACGTATAACGTATAACGTACAACGTATAACGTATAACGTATAACGTATAACGTATATCGTATAACGTATAACGTATAACGTATAACGTATAACGTATAACGTATAACGTATAACGTATAACGTACAACGTATAACGTATAACGTATAACGTATAACGTATATCGTATAACGTATAACGTATAACGTATAACGTATAACGTATAACGTATAACGTATAACGTATAACGAATAACGTATAACGTATTACGTATAACGTATAACGTATAACGTATAACGTATAACGTATAACGTATAACGTATAACGCATAACGTATAACGCATGACGTATAACGTATAACGTGTAACGTATAACGTATGACGTATCACGTATAAGGTATGACCTATAACGCATAACGTACTATATAACCTATAACGTCTAACGTATAACGTATAACGTATAACGTATAACGTATAACGTATAGCGTACAACGTATCACGTATAACGTATATCCTATAACGCATAACCTATAACGTATAACGTATAACGTATAGCGTACAACGTATAACGTATAAAATGTAACGTCTAACGTTTAACGTATAACGCATAACGTATAACGTATAACGAATAACGTATAACGTATAACGTATAACGTATAACGTATAACGTACAACGTATAACGTATAACGTATAACGTATAACGCATAACGTATAACGCATAACGTATAACGTATAACGTACAACGTATACCGTATTACGCATAACCTATAACGTCTAACGTATAACGTATAGCGTATAACGTATACCGTATAACGTATAACCAATAACGTATAACGTATAACGTATAACGTATAACGTATAACGTATAACGTATAACGTATAACGTATAACGTATAACGTATAACGTATAACGTATAACGTATAACGTATAACGTATAACGTATAACGTATAACGTATAACGTATAACGTATAGCGTATAACGTATAACGTATTACATATTACATATAACGTATAACGTACAACGTATAACGTATAAACTATAACGTCTAACGTATAACGTATAACGTATAACGTATAACGTATAACGTATAACGTTTAACGTATTACGTTTAACCTGTAACGTCCAACGTATAACGTATAACGTATAACGTATTACATATTACATATAACGTATAACGTACAACGTATAACGTATAACATATAACGTCTAACGTTTAACGCATAACGTACAACGTATAACGTATAACGTATAACGTATAACGTATAACGTATAACGTACAACGTATAACGTATAACGTACAACGTATCACGTATAACGTATATCCTATAACGCATAACGTATATCCTATAACGCATAACGTATAGCGTATAACGCATAACGTATACCGTATAACGTATAACGTCAAGCGTATAACGTATAACGTACAACGTATAACGTATAACGCATAACGTATAACGTATACCGTATAACGTATAACGTCAAACGTATAACGTATAACGTATAACGTATAACGTATAACGCATAACGTATAGCGTACAACGTATAACGTATAACGTATAACGTATAACGTATAACGAATAACGTATAACGTATAACGTATAACGTATAACGTATAACGTACAACGTATAACGTATAACGTATAACGTATAACGCATAACGTACAACGCATAACGTACAACGTATAACGTATAGCGTATAACGTATAACGTATAACATATAACGTATAACGCATAACGTATAACGTATAACGCATAACGTATGACGCATGACGTATAACGTATAACGTGTAACGTATAACGTACAACGTATCACGTATAACGTATATCCTATAACGCATAACGTATAACGTATAACGTATAACGTATAGCGTACGACGTATAACGTATAAAATGTAACGTCTAACGTTTAACGTATAACGCATAACGTATAACGTATAACGAATAACGTATAACGTATAACGTATAACGTATAACGTACAACGTATAACGTATAACGTATAACGTCTAACGCATAACGTATAACGCATAACGTATAACGTATAACGTATAACGTATAACGTATAACGTTTAACGTATAACGTATAACGTATAACGTGTAACGTATAACGTTTAACGTATAACGTATTACGTATTACGTATAACCTATAACGTCTAACGTATAACGTATAACGTATAACGAATAACGTATAACGTATAACGTATAACGTATAACGTACAACGTATAACGTATAACGTATAACGTATAACGTATAACGCATAACGTATAACGCATAACGTACAACGTATAACGTATAGCGTATAACGTATAACGTATAACGTATAACGTATAACGTATAACGTATAACGTATAACGTATAACGTACAACGTATCACGTATAACGTATATCCTATATCGCATAACGTATAACGTATAACGTATAACGTATAGCGTACAACGTATAACGTATAAAATGTAACGTCTAACGTTTAACGTATAACGTACAACGTATAACGTATAACGCATAACGTATAACGTACAACGTATACCGTATTACGCATAACCTATAACGTATAACGTATAACGCATAACGTATAACGCATAACGTACAACGTATAACGTATAGCGTATAACGTATAACGTATAACGTATAACGTATCACGTATAACGTATATCCTATAACGCATAACGTATAACGTATAACGTATAACGTATAACGTATAACGTATAACGTATAACGTATAACGCATAACGTATAACGTATAACGTATAGCGTATAACGTATAACGTATAACGCATAACGTATAACGCATAACGTATAACGTATAACGTATAACGTATAACGTATAACGTATAACGTATAACGTATAACGTACATCGTATCACGTATAACGTATATCCTATAACGCATAACGTATAACGTATAACGTATAACGTAAAGCGTACAACGTATAACGTATAAAATGTAACGTCTAACGTTTAACGTATAACGTACAACGTATAACGTATAACGCATAACGTATAACGTACAACGTATAACGTATACCGTATTACGCATAACCTATAACGTCTAACGTATAACGTATAACGTATAACGTATATCGTATAACGTATAACGTATAACGTATAACGTATAACGTATAACGTATAACGTATAACGTATAACGTATAACGTATAACGTATAACGTATAACGTATGACGTATAACGTATAACGTATAACGTATAACGTATATCGTATAACGTATAACGTATAACGTATAGCGTATAACGTATAACGTATAACGTATAACGTATAACGTATAACGTACAACGTATCACGTATAACGTATATCCTATAACGCATAACGTATAACGTATAACGTATAACGTATAGCGTACAACGTATAACGTATAAAATGTAACGCCTAACGTTTAACGTATAACGCATAACGTATAACGTATAACGAATAACGTACAACGTATAACGTATAACGCATAACGTATAACGTACAACGTATAACGTATAACATATAACGTCTAACGTATAACGTATAACGTATAACGAATAACGTATAACGTATAACGTATAACGTATAACGTACAACGTATAACGTATAACGTATAACGTATAACGCATAACGTATAACGCATAACGTACAACGTATAACGTATAGCGTATAACGTATAACGTATAACGTATAACGTACAACGTATAACGTATAACGTATAACGTACAACGTATCACGTATAACGTATATCCTATATCGCATAACGTATAACGTATAACGTATAACGTATAGCGTACAACGTATAACGTATAAAATGTAACGTCTAACGTTTAACGTATAACGTACAACGTATAACGTATAACGCATAACGTATAACGTACAACGTATAACGTATACCGTATTACGCATAACCTATAACGTCTAACGTATAACGTATAACGTATATCGTATAACGTATAACGTATAACGTATAACGTATAACGTATAACGTATAACGTATAACGTATAACGTATAACGTATAACGTATAACGTATAACGTAGAACGTATAACGTATAACGTATAACGTATAACGTATAACGTATAACGTATAACGTATAACGTATAACGTATAACGTATAACGTATAACGTATAACGTATAACGTATAACGTATAACGTATAACGTATAACGTATAGCGTATAACGTATAACGTATTACATATAACGTCTAACGTTTAACGCATAACGTACAACGTATAACGTATAACGTATAACGTATAACGTATAACGTATAACGTACAACGTATAACGTATAACGTACAACGTATCACGTATAACGTATATCCTATAACGCATAACGTATATCCTATAACGCATAACGTATAGCGTATAACGCATAACGTATACCGTATAACGTATAACGTCAAGCGTATAACGTATAACGTATAACGTATAACGTATAACGCATAACGTATAACGTATACCGTATAACGTATAACGTCAAACGTATAACGTATAACGTATAACGTATAACGTATAGCGTATAACGTATAACGTATAAGGCATAACGTATAACGTACAACGTATAACGTATAACGTATAACGTATAACGTATAACGAATAACGTATAACGTATAACGTATAACGTATAACGTATAACGTACAACGTATAACGTATAACGTATAACGTATAACGCATAACGTATAACGCATAACGTACAACGTATAACGTATAGCGTATAACGTATAACGTATAACGTATAACGTATAACGCATAACGTATAACGTATAACGAATAACGTATAACGTATTACGTATAACGTATAACGTATAACGTATAACGTATAACGTATAACGTATAACGTATAACGTATAACGTATAACGCATAACGTATAACGCATGACGTATAACGTATAACGTGTAACGTATAACGTATGACGTATCACGTATAAGGTATGACCTATAACGCATAACGTACTATATAACCTATAACGTCTAACGTATAACGTATAACGTATAACGTATAACGTATAACGTATAACGTACAACGTATCACGTATAACGTATATCCTATAACGCATAACGTATAACGTATAACGTATAACCTATAGCGTACAACGTAAAACGTATAAAATGTAACGTCTAACGTTTAACGTATAACGCATAACGTATAACGTATAACGAATAACGTATAACGTATAACGTATAACGTATAACGTACAACGTATAACGTATAACGTATAACGTATAACGCATAACGTATAACGCATAACGTATAACGTATAACGTATAACGTATAACGTATAACGTTTAACGTATAACGTATAACGTATAACGTGTAACGTATAACGCATAACGTATAACGTACAACGTATAACGTATAACATATAACGTCTAACGTATAACGTATAACGTATAACGAATAACGTATAACGTATAACGTATAACGTATAACGTACAACGTATAACGTATAACGTATAACGTATAACGCATAACGTATAACGCATTACGTACAACGTATAACGTATAGCGTATAACGTATAACGTATAACGTATAACGTATAGCGTACAACGTATAACGTATAACGTATAAAATGTAACGTCTAACGTTTAACGTATAACGTACAACGTATAACGTATAACGCATAACGTATAACGTACAACGTATAACGTATACCGTATTACGCATAACCTATAACGTCTAACGTATAACGTATAACGTATATCGTATAACGTATAACGTATAACGTATAACGTATAACGTATAACGTATAACGTATAACGTATAACGTATAACGTATAACGTATAACGTATAACGTATAACGTTTAACGTATAACGTATAACGTATAACGTGTAACGTATAACGCATAACGTATAACGTACAACGTATAACGTATAACATATAACGTCTAACGTATAACGTATAACGTATAACGAATAACGTATAACGTATAACGTATAACGTATAACGTACAACGTATAACGTATAACGTATAACGTATAACGCATAACGTATAACGCATAACGTACAACGTGTAACGTATAGCGTATAACGTATAACGTATAACGTATAACGTATAACGTATAACGTATAACGTATAACGTACAACGTATCACGTATAACGTATATCCTATATCGCATAACGTATAACGTATAACGTATAACGTATAACGTATAGCGTACAACGTATAACGTATAAAATGTAACGTCTAACGTTTAACGTATAACGTACAACGTATAACGTATAACGCATAACGTATAACGTACAACGTATAACGTATACCGTATTACGCATAACCTATAACGTCTAACGTATAACGTATAACGTATATCGTATAACGTATAACGTATAACGTATAACGTATAACGTATAACGTATAACGTATAACGTATAACGTATAACGTATAACGTATAACGTATAACGTATAACGTATAACGTATAACGTATAACGTATAACGTATAACGTATAACGTATAACGTATAACGTATAACGTATAACGTATAACGTATAACGTATAACGTATAACGTATAACGTATAACGTATAACGTATAACGTATAACGTATAACGCATAACGTATAACGCATAACGTATAACGTATAACGTATAACGTATAACGTATAACGTTTAACGTATAACGTGTAACGTATAACGTGTAACGTATAACGCATAACGTATAACGTACAACGTATAACGTATAACATATAACGTCTAACGTATAACGTATAACGTATAACGAATAACGTATAACGTATAACGTATAACGTATAACGTACAACGTATAACGTATAACGTATAACGTATAACGCATAACGTATAACGCATTACGTACAACGTATAACGTATAGCGTATAACGTATAACGTATAACGTATAACGTATAGCGTACAACGTATAACGTATAAAATGTAACGTCTAACGTTTAACGTATAACGTACAACGTATAACGTATAACGTATAACGTATAACGTATAACGTATAACGTATAACGTATAACGTATAACGTATAACGTATAACGTATAACGTATAACGTATAACGTATAGCGTATAACGTATAACGTATTACATATAACGTCTAACGTTTAACGCATAACGTACAACGTATAATTTATAACGTATAACGTATAACGTATAACGTATAACGTATAACGTATAACGTATAACGTATAACGTATAACGTATAACGTATAACGTTTAACGTATTACATATAACGTCTAACGTTTAACGCATAACGTACAACGTATAATTTATAACGTATAACGTATAACGTATAACGAATAACGTATAACGTATAACGTATAACGTATAACGTACAACGTATAACGTATTACATATAACGTCTAACGTTTAACGCATAACGTACAACGTATAACGTATAACGTATAACGTATAACGTATAACGTATAACGTATAACGTATAACGTATAACGTACAACGTATAACGTATAACGTACAACGTATCACGTATAACGTATATCCTATAACGCATAACGTATATCCTATAACGCATAACGTATAGCGTATAACGCATAACGTATACCGTATAACGTATAACGTCAAGCGTATAACGTATAACGTATAACGTATAACGTATAACGCATAACGTATAACGTATACCGTATAACGTATAACGTCAAACGTATAACGTATAACGTATAACGTATAACGTATAACGTATAACGCATAACGTATAACGTACAACGTATAACGTATAACGTATAACGTATAACGTATAACGAATAACGTATAACGTATAACGTATAACGTATAACGTACAACGTATAACGTATAACGTATAACGTATAACGCATAACGTATAACGTATAACGAATAACGTATAACGTATTACGTATAACGTATAACGTATAACGTATAACGTATAACGTATAACGTATAACGTATAACGCATAACGTATAACGCATGACGTATAACGTATAACGTGTAACGTATAACGTATGACGTATAACGTATAAGGTATGACCTATAACGCATAACGTACTATATAACCTATAACGTCTAACGTATAACGTATAACGTATAACGTATAACGTATAACGTATAACGTACAACGTATCACGTATAACGTACATCCTATAACGCATAACGTATAACGTATAACGTATAACGTATAGCGTACAACGTATAACGTATAAAATGTAACGTCTAACGTATAACGTATAACGTATAACGTATAACGTATAACGTATAACGTATAACGCATAACGTATAACGCATGACGTATAACGTATAACGTGTAACGTATAACGTATGACGTATAACGTATAAGGTATGACCTATAACGCATAACGTACTATATAACCTATAACGTCTAACGTATAACGTATAACGTATAACGTATAACGTATAACGTATAACGTACAACGTATCACGTATAACGTATATCCTATAACGCATAACGTATAACGTATAACGTATAACGTATAGCGTACAACGTATAACGTATAAAATGTAACGTCTAACGTTTAACGTATAACGCATAACGTATAACGTATAACGAATAACGTATAACGTATAACGTATAACGTATAACGTACAACGTATAGCGTATAACGTATAACGTATAACGCATAACGTATAACGCATAACGTATAACGTATAACGTACAACGTATACCGTATTACGCATAACCCATAACGTCTAACGTATAACGTATAACGTATAACGTATATCGTATAACGTATAACGTATAACGTATAACGTATTACGTACAACGTATAACGTATAACGTACAACGTATCACGTATAACGTATATCCTATAACGCATAACGTATATCCTATAACGCATAACGTATAGCGTATAACGCATAACGTATACCGTATAACGTATAACGTCAAGCGTATAACGTATAACGTATAACGTATAACGTATAACGCATAACGTATAACGTATACCGTATAACGTATAACGTCAAACGTATAACGTATAACGTATAACGTATAACGTATAACGCATAACGTATAACGTACAACGTATAACGTATAACGTATAACGTATAACGTATAACGAATAACGTATAACGTATAACGTATAACGTATAACGTACAACGTATAACGTATAACGTATAACGTATAACGCATAACGTATAACGCATAACGTACAACGTATAACGTATAGCGTATAACGTATAACGTATAACGTATAACGTATAACGCATAACGTATAACGTATAACGCATAACGTATAACGCATGACGTATAACGTATAACGTGTAACGTATAACGTACAACGTATCACGTATAACGTATATCCTATAACGCATAACGTATAACGTATAACGTATAACGTATAGCGTACAACGTATAACGTATAAAATGTAACGTCTAACGTTTAACGTATAACGCATAACGTATAACGTATAACGAATAACGTATAACGTATAACGTATAACGTATAACGTACAACGTATAACGTATAACGTATAACGTATAACGTATAACGCATAACGTATAACGCATAACGTATAACGTATAACGTATAACGTATAACGTATAACGTTTAACGTATAACGTATAACGTATAACGTGTAACGTATAACGTGTAACGTATAACGTATTACGTATTACGTATAACCTATAACGTCTAACGTATAACGTATAACGTATAACGCATAACGTAAAACGTATAACGTATTACGTTTAGCCTGTAACGTCCAACGTATAACGTATAACGTATAACGTATTACATATTACATATAACGTATAACGTACAACGTATAACGTATAACATATAACGTCTAACGTTTAACGCATAACGTATAACGTATAACGTATAACGTATAACGTATAACGCATAACGTATAACGTATAACGCATAACGTATAACGCATGACGTATAACGTATAACGTGTAACGTATAACGTACAACGTATCACGTATAACGTATATCCTATAACGCATAACGTATAACGTATAACGTATAACGTATATCGTATAACGTATAACGTATAACGTATAACGTATTACGTACAACGTATAACGTATAACGTACAACGTATCACGTATAACGTATATCCTATAACGCATAACGTATATCCTATAACGCATAACGTATAGCGTATAACGTACAACGTATACCGTATTACGCATAACCCATAACGTCTAACGTATAACGTATAACGTATAACGTATATCGTATAACGTATAACGTATAACGTATAACGTATTACGTACAACGTATAACGTATAACGTACAACGTATCACGTATAACGTATATCCTATAACGCATAACGTATATCCTATAACGCATAACGTATAGCGTATAACGCATAACGTATACCGTATAACGTATAACGTCAAGCGTATAACGTATAACGTATAACGTATAACGTATAACGCATAACGTATAACGTATACCGTATAACGTATAACGTCAAACGTATAACGTATAACGTATAACGTATAACGTATAACGCATAACGTATAACGTACAACGTATAACGTATAACGTATAACGTATAACGTATAACGAATAACGTATAACGTATAACGTATAACGTATAACGTACAACGTATAACGTATAACGTATAACGTATAACGCATAACGTATAACGCATAACGTACAACGTATAACGTATAGCGTATAACGTATAACGTATAACGTATAACGTATAACGCATAACGTATAACGTATAACGCATAACGTATAACGCATGACGTATAACGTATAACGTGTAACGTATAACGTACAACGTATCACGTATAACGTATATCCTATAACGCATAACGTATAACGTATAACGTATAACGTATAGCGTACAACGTATAACGTATAAAATGTAACGTCTAACGTTTAACGTATAACGCATAACGTATAACGTATAACGAATAACGTATAACGTATAACGTATAACGTATAACGTACAACGTATAACGTATAACGTATAACGTATAACGTATAACGCATAACGTATAACGCATAACGTATAACGTATAACGTATAACGTATAACGTATAACGTTTAACGTATAACGTATAACGTATAACGTGTAACGTATAACGTGTAACGTATAACGTATTACGTATTACGTATAACCTATAACGTCTAACGTATAACGTATAACGTATAACGCATAACGTAAAACGTATAACGTATTACGTTTAGCCTGTAACGTCCAACGTATAACGTATAACGTATAACGTATTACATATTACATATAACGTATAACGTACAACGTATAACGTATAACATATAACGTCTAACGTTTAACGCATAACGTATAACGTATAACGTATAACGTATAACGTATAACGCATAACGTATAACGTATAACGCATAACGTATAACGCATGACGTATAACGTATAACGTGTAACGTATAACGTACAACGTATCACGTATAACGTATATCCTATAACGCATAACGTATAACGTATAACGTATAACGTATAGCGTACAACGTATAACGTATAAAATGTAACGTCTAACGTTTAACGTATAACGCATAACGTATAACGTATAACGTATAACGTACAACGTATAACGTATAACGTACAACGTATCACGTATAACGTATATCCTATAACGCATAACGTATATCCTATAACGCATAACGTATAGCGTATAACGCATAACGTATACCGTATAACGTATAACGTCAAGCGTATAACGTATAACGTATAACGTATAACGTATAACGCATAACGTATAACGTATACCGTATAACGTATAACGTCAAACGTATAACGTATAACGTATAACGTATAACGTATAACGCATAACGTATAACGTACAACGTATAACGTATAACGTATAACGTATAACGTATAACGAATAACGTATAACGTATAACGTATAACGTATAACGTACAACGTATAACGTATAACGTATAACGTATAACGCATAACGTATAACGCATAACGTACAACGTATAACGTATAGCGTATAACGTATAACGTATAACGTATAACGTATAACGCATAACGTATAACGTATAACGCATAACGTATAACGCATGACGTATAACGTATAACGTATAACGTACAACGTATCACGTATAACGTATATCCTATAACGCATAACGTATAACGTATAACGTATAACGTATAGCGTACAACGTATAACGTATAAAATGTAACGTCTAACGTTTAACGTATAACGTACAACGTATAACGTATAACGCATAACGTATAACGTACAACGTATAACGTATAACATATAACGTCTAACGTATAACGTATAACGTATAACGAATAACGTATAACGTATAACGTATAACGTATAACGTACAACGTATAACGTATAACGTATAACGTATAACGCATAACGTATAACGCATAACGTACAACGTATAACGTATAGCGTATAACGTATAACGTATAGCGTATAACGTATAACGTATAACGTATAACGTATAACGTATAACGTATAACGTATAACGTATAACGTATAACGTATAACGTATAACGTATAACGTATAGCGTATAACGTATAACGTATAACGCATAACGTATAACGCATAACGTATAACGTATAACGTATAACGTATAACGTATAACGTATAACGTATAACGTATAACGTACAACGTATCACGTATAACGTATATCCTATAACGCATAACGTATAACGTATAACGTATAACGTATAGCGTACAACGTATAACGTATAAAATGTAACGTCTAACGTTTAACGTATAACGTACAACGTATAACGTATAACGCATAACGTATAACGTACAACGTATAACGTATACCGTATTACGCAAAACCTATAACGTCTAACGTATAACGCATAAGGTATATCGTATAACGTATAACGTATAACGTATAACGCATAACGTATAACGCATAACGTATAACGTATAACGTATAACGTGTAACGTATAACGTATTACGTATTACGTATAACCTATAACGTCTAACGTATAACGTATAACGTATAACGCATAACGTAAAACGTATAACGTATTACGTTTAGCCTGTAACGTCCAACGTATAACGTATAACGTATAACGTATTACATATTACATATAACGTATAACGTACAACGTATAACGTATAACATATAACGTCTAACGTTTAACGCATAACGTACAACGTATAATGCATAACGTATAACGTACAACGTATAACGTATAACGTATAACGTATAACGCATAACGTATAACGCATAACGTATAACGTATAACGTATAACGTATAACGTATAACGTATAACGTTTAACGTATAACGTATAACGTATAACGTATAACGTATAACGTATAACGTATAACGTATAACGAATAACGTATAACGTATAACGTATAACGTATAACGTACAAGGTATAACGTATAACGTATAACGTATAACGTATAACGAGTAACCTATAACGTATAACGTATAACGTATAACGTATAACGTATAACGTACAACGTATCACGTATAACGTATATCCTATAACGCATAACGTATAACGTGTAACGTATAACGTATAGCGTACAACGTATAACGTATAAAATGTGACGTCTAAAGTTTAACGTATAACGCATAACGTATAACGTATAACGTATAACGTATAACGTATAACGTATAACGTATAACGTATAACGTATAACGTAGAACGTATAACGTATAACGTATAACGTATAACGTATAACGTATAACGTATAACGTATAACGTATAACGAATAACGTATAACGTATAACGTATAACGTATAACGTATAACGTATAACGTATAACGTATAACGTATAACGTAGAACGTATAACGTATAACGTATAACGTATAACGTATAACGTATAACGTATAACGTATAACGTATAACGTATAACGTATAACGTATAACGTATAACGTAATAACGTATAACGTATAACGTATAACGTATAGCGTATAACGTATAACGTATTACATATAACGTCTAACGTTTAACGCATAACGTACAACGTATAACGTATAACGTATAACGTATAACGTATAACGTATAACGTTTAACGTATAACGTATAACGTATAACGTGTAACGTATAACGCATAACGTATAACGTACAACGTATAACGTATAACATATAACGTCTAACGTATAACGTATAACGTATAACGAATAACGTATAACGTATAACGTATAACGTATAACGTACAACGTATAACGTATAACGTATAACGTATAACGCATAACGTATAACGTATAACGTACAACGTATCACGTATAACGTATATCCTATATCGCATAACGTATAACGTATAACGTATAACGTATAGCGTACAACGTATAACGTATAACGTATAACGTATAACGTATAACGTATAACGTATAACGTATAACGTATAACGTAGAACGTATAACGTATAACGTATAACGTATAACGTATAACGTATAACGTATAACGTATAACGTATAACGAATAACGTATAACGTATAACGTATAACGAATAACGTATAACGTATAACGTATAACGTATAACGTACAAGGTATAACGTATAACGTATAACGTATAACGTATAACGAGTAACCTATAACGTATAACGTATAACGTATAACGTATAACGTATAACGTACAACGTATCACGTATAACGTATATCCTATAACGCATAACGTATAACGTGTAACGTATAACGTATAGCGTACAACGTATAACGTATAAAATGTGACGTCTAAAGTTTAACGTATAACGCATAACGTATAACGTATAACGTATAACGTATAACGTATAACGTATAACGTATAACGTATAACGTATAACGTAGAACGTATAACGTATAACGTATAACGTATAACGTATAACGTATAACGTATAACGTATAACGTATAACGAATAACGTATAACGTATAACGTATAACGTATAACGTATAACGTATAACGTATAACGTATAACGTATAACGTAGAACGTATAACGTATAACGTATAACGTATAACGTATAACGTATAACGTATAACGTATAACGTGTAACGTATAACGTATAACGTATAACGTATAACGCATAACGTATAACGTACAACGTATAACGTATAACGTATAACGTATAACGTATAACGAATAACGTATAACGTATAACGTATAACGTATAACGCATAACGTAAAACGTATAACGTATTACGTTTAGCCTGTAACGTCCAACGTATAACGTATAACGTATAACGTATTACATATTACATATAACGTATAACGTACAACGTATAACGTATAACATATAACGTCTAACGTATAACGAATAACGTACAACGTATAACGTATAACGCATCACGTATAACGTACAACGTACAACGTATAACATATAACGTCTAACGTATAACGTATAACGTATAACGAATAACGTATAACGTATAACGTATAACGTATAACGTACAACGTATAACGTATAACGTATAACGTATAACGTATAACGTATAACGTACAACGTATCACGTATAACGTATATCCTATATCGCATAACGTATAACGTATAACGTATAACGTATAGCGTACAACGTATAACGTATAAAATGTAACGTCTAACGTTTAACGTATAACGTACAACGTATAACGTATAACGCATAACGTATAACGTACAACGTATAACGTATACCGTATTACGCATAACCTATAACGTCTAACGTATAACGTATAACGTATATCGTATAACGTATAACGTATAACGTATAACGTATAACGTATAACGTATAACGTATAACGTATAACGTATAACGTATAACGTATAACGTATAACGTAGAACGTATAACGTATAACGTATAACGTATAACGTATAACGTATAACGTATAACGTATAACGTATAACGTATAACGTATAACGTATAACGTATAACGTAATAACGTATAACGTATAACGTATAACGTATAGCGTATAACGTATAACGTATTACATATAACGTCTAACGTTTAACGCATAACGTACAACGTATAACGTATAACGTATAACGTATAACGTATAACGTATAACGTACAACGTATAACGTATAACGTACAACGTATCACGTATAACGTATATCCTATAACGCATAACGTATATCCTATAACGCATAACGTATAGCGTATAACGCATAACGTATACCGTATAACGTATAACGTCAAGCGTATAACGTATAACGTATAACGTATAACGTATAACGCATAACGTATAACGTATACCGTATAACGTATAACGTCAAACGTATAACGTATAACGTATAACGTATAACGTATAACGTATAACGTATAACGTATAAGGCATAACGTATAACGTATAACGTATAACGTATAACGTATAACGTATAACGCATAACGTATAACGCATAACGTATAACGTATAACGTATAACGTATAACGTATAACGTTTAACGTATAACGTGTAACGTATAACGCATAACGTATAACGTACAACGTATAACGTATAACGTATAACGTATAACGTATAACGTATAACGTATAACGTATAACGTATAACGTATAACGTATAACGTATAACGTATAGCGTATAACGTATAACGTATTACATATAACGTCTAACGTTTAACGCATAACGTACAACGTATAACGTATAACGTATAACGTACAACGTATAACGTATAACGTATAACGTATAACGTATAACGAATAACGTATAACGTATAACGTATAACGTATAACGTATAACGTATAACGTACAACGTATAACGTATAACGTATAACGTATAACGCATAACGTATAACGCATAACGTACAACGTATAACGTATAGCGTATAACGTATAACGTATAACGTATAACGTATAACGCATAACGTATAACGTATAACGAATAACGTATAACGTATTACGTATAACGTATAACGTATAACGTATAACGTATAACGTATAACGTATAACGTATAACGTATAACGTATAACGTATAACGCATAACGTATAACGCATGACGTATAACGTATAACGTGTAACGTATAACGTATGACGTATCACGTATAAGGTATGACCTATAACGCATAACGTACTATATAACCTATAACGTCTAACGTATAACGTATAACGTATAACGTATAACGTATAACGTATAACGTACAACGTATCACGTATAACGTATATCCTATAACGCATAACGTATAACGTATAACGTATAACCTATAGCGTACAACGTAAAACGTATAAAATGTAACGTCTAACGTTTAACGTATAACGCATAACGTATAACGTATAACGAATAACGTATAACGTATAACGTATAACGTATAACGTACAACGTATAACGTATAACGTATAACGTATAACGCATAACGTATAACGCATAACGTATAACGTATAACGTATAACGTATAACGTATAACGTTTAACGTATAACGTATAACGTATAACGTGTAACGTATAACGCATAACGTATAACGTACAACGTATAACGTATAACATATAACGTCTAACGTATAACGTATAACGTATAACGAATAACGTATAACGTATAACGTATAACGTATAACGTACAACGTATAACGTATAACGTATAACGTATAACGCATAACGTATAACGCATTACGTACAACGTATAACGTATAGCGTATAACGTATAACGTATAACGTATAACGTATAGCGTACAACGTATAACGTATAAAATGTAACGTCTAACGTTTAACGTATAACGTACAACGTATAACGTATACCGTATTACGCATAACCTATAACGTCTAACGTATAACGTATAACGTATATCGTATAACGTATAACGTATAACGTATAACGTATAACGTATAACGTATAACGTATAACGTATAACGTATAACGTATAACGTATAACGTATAACGTATAACGTTTAACGTATAACGTATAACGTATAACGTATAACGTATAACGTATAGCGTACAACGTATAACGTATAAAATGTAACGTCTAACGTTTAACGTATAACGTACAACGTATAACGTATAACGCATAACGTATAACGTACAACGTATAACGTATACCGTATTACGCATAACCTATAACGTCTAACGTATAACGTATAACGTATATCGTATAACGTATAACGTATAACGTATAACGTATAACGTATAACGTATAACGTATAACGTATAACGTATAACGTATAACGTATAACATATAACGTATAACGTATAACGTATAACGTATAACGTATAACGTATAACGTATAACGTATAACGTATAACGTATAACGTATAACGTATAACGTATAACGTATAACGTATAACGTATAACGTATAACGTATAACGTATAACGTATAACGTATAACGCATAACGTATAACGCATAACGTATAACGTATAACGTATAACGTATAACGTATAACGTTTAACGTATAACGTGTAACGTATAACGTGTAACGTATAACGCATAACGTATAACGTACAACGTATAACGTATAACATATAACGTCTAACGTATAACGTATAACGTATAACGAATAACGTATAACGTATAACGTATAACGTATAACGTACAACGTATAACGTATAACGTATAACGTATAACGCATAACGTATAACGCATTACGTACAACGTATAACGTATAGCGTATAACGTATAACGTATAACGTATAACGTATAGCGTACAACGTATAACGTATAAAATGTAACGTCTAACGTTTAACGTATAACGTACAACGTATAACGTATAACGTATAACGTATAACGTATAACGTATAACGTATAACGTATAACGTATAACGTATAACGTATAACGTATAACGTATAACGTATAACGTATAACGTATAGCGTATAACGTATAACGTATTACATATAACGTCTAACGTTTAACGCATAACGTACAACGTATAATTTATAACGTATAACGTATAACGTATAACGTATAACGTATAACGTATAACGTATAACGTATAACGTATAACGTATAACGTTTAACGTATTACATATAACGTCTAACGTTTAACGCATAACGTACAACGTATAATTTATAACGTATAACGTATAACGTATAACGAATAACGTATAACGTATAACGTATAACGTATAACGTACAACGTATAACGTATAACGTATAACGTATAACGTATATCGTATAACGTATAACGTATAACGTATAACGTATAACGTATAACGTATAACGTATAACGTATAACGTATAACGTATAACGTATAACGTATAACGTATAGCGTATAACGTATAACGTATTACATATAACGTCTAACGTTTAACGCATAACGTACAACGTATAATTTATAACGTATAACGTATAACGTATAACGTATAACGTATAACGTATAACGTATAACGTATAACGTATAACGTTTAACGTATTACATATAACGTCTAACGTTTAACGCATAACGTACAACGTATAATTTATAACGTATAACGTATAACGTATAACGTATAACGTATAACGTATAACGTATAACGTATAACGTATAACGTTTAACGTATTACATATAACGTCTAACGTTTAACGCATAACGTACAACGTATAACGTATAACGTATAACGTATAACGTATAACGTATAACGTATAACGTATAACGTATAACGTACAACGTATAACGTATAACGTACAACGTATCACGTATAGCGTATATTCTATAACGCATAACGTATATCCTATAACGCATAACGTATAGCGTATAACGCATAACGTATACCGTATAACGTATAACGTCAAGCGTATAACGTATAACGTATAACGTATAACGTATAACGCATAACGTATAACGTATACCGTATAACGTATAACGTCAAACGTATAACGTATAACGTATAACGTATAACGTATAACGTATAACGCATAACGTATAACGTACAACGTATAACGTATAACGTATAACGTATAACGTATAACGAATAACGTATAACGTATAACGTATAACGTATAACGTACAACGTATAACGTATAACGTATAACGTATAACGCATAACGTATAACGCATAACGTACAACGTATAACGTATAGCGTATAACGTATAACGTATAACGTATAACGTATAACGTATAACGCATAACGTATAACGTATAACGAATAACGTATAACGTATTACGTATAACGTATAACGTATAACGTATAACGTATAACGTATAACGTATAACGTATAACGCATAACGTATAACGCATGACGTATAACGTATAACGTGTAACGTATAACGTATGACGTATCACGTATAAGGTATGACCTATAACGCATAACGTACTATATAACCTATAACGTCTAACGTATAACGTATAACGTATAACGTATAACGTATAACGTATAACGTACAACGTATCACGTATAACGTATATCCTATAACGCATAACGTATAACGTATAACGTATTACGTACAACGTATAACGTATAACGTACAACGTATCACGTATAACGTATATCCTATAACGCATAACGTATATCCTATAACGCATAACGTATAGCGTATAACGCATAACGTATACCGTATAACGTATAACGTCAAGCGTATAACGTATAACGTATAACGTATAACGTATAACGCATAACGTATAACGTATACCGTATAACGTATAACGTCAAACGTATAACGTATAACGTATAACGTATAACGTATAACGCATAACGTATAACGTACAACGTATAACGTATAACGTATAACGTATAACGTATAACGAATAACGTATAACGTATAACGTATAACGTATAACGTACAACGTATAACGTATAACGTATAACGTATAACGCATAACGTATAACGCATAACGTACAACGTATAACGTATAGCGTATAACGTATAACGTATAACGTATAACGTATAACGCATAACGTATAACGTATAACGCATAACGTATAACGCATGACGTATAACGTATAACGTGTAACGTATAACGTACAACGTATCACGTATAACGTATATCCTATAACGCATAACGTATAACGTATAACGTATAACGTATAGCGTACAACGTATAACGTATAAAATGTAACGTTTAACGTATAACGTATAACGTATAACGTGTAACGTATAACGTGTAACGTATAACGTATTACGTATTACGTATAACCTATAACGTCTAACGTATAACGTATAACGTATAACGCATAACGTAAAACGTATAACGTATTACGTTTAGCCTGTAACGTCCAACGTATAACGTATAACGTATAACGTATTACATATTACATATAACGTATAACGTACAACGTATAACGTATAACATATAACGTCTAACGTTTAACGCATAACGTATAACGTATAACGTATAACGTATAACGTATAACGCATAACGTATAACGTATAACGCATAACGTATAACGCATGACGTATAACGTATAACGTGTAACGTATAACGTACAACGTATCACGTATAACGTATATCCTATAACGCATAACGTATAACGTATAACGTATAACGTATAGCGTACAACGTATAACGTATAAAATGTAACGTCTAACGTTTAACGTATAACGCATAACGTATAACGTATAACGTATAACGTACAACGTATAACGTATAACGTACAACGTATCACGTATAACGTATATCCTATAACGCATAACGTATATCCTATAACGCATAACGTATAGCGTATAACGCATAACGTATACCGTATAACGTATAACGTCAAGCGTATAACGTATAACGTATAACGTATAACGTATAACGCATAACGTATAACGTATACCGTATAACGTATAACGTCAAACGTATAACGTATAACGTATAACGTATAACGTATAACGCATAACGTATAACGTACAACGTATAACGTATAACGTATAACGTATAACGTATAACGAATAACGTATAACGTATAACGTATAACGTATAACGTACAACGTATAACGTATAACGTATAACGTATAACGCATAACGTATAACGCATAACGTACAACGTATAACGTATAGCGTATAACGTATAACGTATAACGTATAACGTATAACGCATAACGTATAACGTATAACGCATAACGTATAACGCATGACGTATAACGTATAACGTGTAACGTATAACGTACAACGTATCACGTATAACGTATATCCTATAACGCATAACGTATAACGTATAACGTATAACGTATAGCGTACAACGTATAACGTATAAAATGTAACGTCTAACGTTTAACGTATAACGCATAACGTATAACGTATAACGAATAACGTATAACGTATAACGTATAACGTATAACGTACAACGTATAACGTATAACGTATAACGTATAACGTATAACGCATAACGTATAACGCATAACGTATAACGTATAACGTATAACGTATAACGTATAACGTTTAACGTATAACGTATAACGTATAACGTGTAACGTATAACGTGTAACGTATAACGTATTACGTATTACGTATAACCTATAACGTCTAACGTATAACGTATAACGTATAACGCATAACGTAAAACGTATAACGTATTACGTTTAGCCTGTAACGTCCAACGTATAACGTATAACGTATAACGTATTACATATTACATATAACGTATAACGTACAACGTATAACGTATAACATATAACGTCTAACGTTTAACGCATAACGTACAACGTATAATGCATAACGTATAACGTACAACGTATAACGTATAACGTATAACGTATAACGCATAACGTATAACGCATAACGTATAACGTATAACGTATAACGTATAACGTATAACGTTTAACGTATAACGTTTAACGTATAACGTATAACGTATAACGTATAACGTATAACGTATAACGAATAACGTATAACGTATAACGTATAACGTATAACGTACAAGGTATAACGTATAACGTATAACGTATAACGTATAACGAGTAACCTATAACGTATAACGTATAACGTATAACGTATAACGTATAACGTACAACGTATCACGTATAACGTATATCCTATAACGCATAACGTATAACGTATAACGTATAACGTATAGCGTACAACGTATAACGTATAAAATGTAACGTCTAACGTTTAACGTATAACGTACAACGTATAACGTATAACGCATAACGTATAACGTACAACGTATAACGTATAACATATAACGTCTAACGTATAACGTATAACGTATAACGAATAACGTATAACGTATAACGTATAACGTATAACGTACAACGTATAACGTATAACGTATAACGTATAACGCATAACGTATAACGCATAACGTACAACGTATAACGTATAGCGTATAACGTATAACGTATAGCGTATAACGTATAACGTATAACGTATAACGTATAACGTATAACGTATAACGTATAACGTATAACGTATAACGTATAACGTATAACGTATAGCGTATAACGTATAACGTATAACGCATAACGTATAACGCATAACGTATAACGTATAACGTATAACGTATAACGTATAACGTATAACGTATAACGTATAACGTACAACGTATCACGTATAACGTATATCCTATAACGCATAACGTATAACGTATAACGTATAACGTATAGCGTACAACGTATAACGTATAAAATGTAACGTCTAACGTTTAACGTATAACGTACAACGTATAACGTATAACGCATAACGTATAACGTACAACGTATAACGTATACCGTATTACGCAAAACCTATAACGTCTAACGTATAACGCATAACGTATATCGTATAACGTATAACGTATAACGTATAACGCATAACGTATAACGCATAACGTATAACGTATAACGTATAACGTATAACGTATAACGTTTAACGTATAACGTATAACGTATAACGTGTAACGTATAACGTGTAACGTATAACGTATTACGTATTACGTATAACCTATAACGTCTAACGTATAACGTATAACGTATAACGCATAACGTAAAACGTATAACGTATTACGTTTAGCCTGTAACGTCCAACGTATAACGTATAACGTATAACGTATTACATATTACATATAACGTATAACGTACAACGTATAACGTATAACATATAACGTCTAACGTTTAACGCATAACGTACAACGTATAATGCATAACGTATAACGTACAACGTATAACGTATAACGTATAACGTATAACGCATAACGTATAACGCATAACGTATAACGTATAACGTATAACGTATAACGTATAACGTTTAACGTATAACGTATAACGTATAACGTATAACGTATAACGTATAACGTATAACGTATAACGAATAACGTATAACGTATAACGTATAACGTATAACGTACAAGGTATAACGTATAACGTATAACGTATAACGTATAACGAGCAACCTATAACGTATAACGTATAACGTATAACGTATAACGTATAACGTACAACGTATCACGTATAACGTATATCCTATAACGCATAACGTATAACGTGTAACGTATAACGTATAGCGTACAACGTATAACGTATAAAATGTGACGTCTAAAGTTTAACGTATAACGCATAACGTATAACGTATAACGAATAACGTATAACGTATAAAGTATAACGTATAACGTACAACGTATAGCGTATAACGTATAACGTATAACGCATAACGTATAACGCATAACGTATAACGTATAACGTACAACGTATACCGTATTACGCATAACCTATAACGTCTAACGTATAACGTATAACGTATAACGTATATCGTATAACGTATAACGTATATCGTATAACGTATAACGTATAACGTATAACGTATAACGTATAACGTATAACGTATAACGTATAACGTATAACGTATAACGTATAACGTATAACGTATAACGTATAACGTATAACGTATAACGTATAACGTATAACGTATAACGTATAACGTATAACGTATAACGTATAACGTATAACGTATAACGTATAGCGTATAACGTATAACGTATTACATATTACATATAACGTATAACGTACAACGTATAACGTATAACCTATAACGTCTAACGTATAACGTATAACGTATAACGTATAACGTATAACGTATAACGTATAACGTATAACGTATAACGTTTAACGTATTACGTTTAACCTGTAACGTCCAACGTATAACGTATAACGTATAACGTATTACATATTACATATAACGTATAACGTACAACGTATAACGTATAACATATAACGTCTAACGTTTAACGCATAACGTACAACGTATAACGTATAACGTATAACGTATAACGTATAACGTATAACGTATAACGTATAACGTACAACGTATAACGTATAACGTACAACGTATCACGTATAACGTATATCCTATAACGCATAACGTATATCCTATAACGCATAACGTATAGCGTATAACGTATAACGTATAACGTATAACGCGTAACGTATAACGCATAACGTATAACGTATAACGTATAGCGTACAACGTATAACGTATAAAATGTAACGTCTAACGTTTAACGTATAACGCATAACGTATAACGTATAACGAATAACGTATAACGTATAACGTATAACGTATAACGTACAACGTATAACGTATAACGTATAACGTATAACGTATAACGCATAACGTATAACGCATAACGTATAACGTATAACGTATAGCGTATAACGCATAACGTTTAACGTATAACGTATAACGTATAACGTGTAACGTATAACGTGTAACGTATAACGTATTACGTATTACGTATAACCTATAACGTCTAACGTATAACGTATAACGTATAACGCATAACGTAAAACGTATAACGTATTACGTTTAGCCCGTAACGTCCAACGTATAACGTATAACGTATAACGTATTACATATTACATATAACGTATAACGTACAACGTATAACGTATAACATATAACGTCTAACGTTTAACGCATAACGTACAACGTATAATGCATAACGTATAACGTACAACGTATAACGTATAACGTATAACGTATAACGCATAACGTATAACGCATAACGTATAACGTATAACGTATAACGTATAACGCATAACGTATATCGCATAACGTATAACGTATAACGTATAACGTATAACGTATAACGTTTAACGTATAACGTTTAACGTATAACGTATAACGTATAACGTATAACGTATAACGTATAACGAATAACGTATAACGTATAACGTATAACGTATAACGTACAAGGTATAACGTATAACGTATAACGTATAACGTATAACGAGTAACCTATAACGTATAACGTATAACGTATAACGTATAACGTATAACGTACAACGTATCACGTATAACGTATATCCTATAACGCATAACGTATAACGTATAACGTATAACGTATAGCGTACAACGAATAACGTATAAAATGTAACGTCTAACGTTTAACGTATACCGTACAACGTATAACGTATAACGCATAACGTATAACGTACAACGTATAACGTATAACATATAACGTCTAACGTATAACGTATAACGTATAACGAATAACGTATAACGTATAACGTATAACGTATAACGTACAACGTATAACGTATAACGTATAACGTATAACGCATAACGTATAACGCATAACGTATAACGTATAACGTATAACGTATAACGTATAACGTACAACGTATCACGTATAACGTATATCCTATAACGCATAACGTATAACGTGTAACGTATAACGTATAGCGTACAACGTATAACGTATAAAATGTGACGTCTAACGTTTAACGTATAACGCATAACGTATAACGTATAACGAATAACGTATAACGTATAACGTATAACGTATAACGTACAACGTATAGCGTATAACGTATAACGTATAACGCATAACGTATAACGCATAACGTATAACGTATAACGTACAACGTATACCGTATTACGCATAACCTATAACGTCTAACGTATAACGTATAACGTATAACGTATATCGTATAACGTATAACGTATATCGTATAACGTATAACGTATAACGTATAACGTATAACGTATAACGTATAACGTATAACGTATAACGTATAACCATAACGTATAACGTATAACGTATAACGTATAACGTATAACGTATAACGTATAACGTATAACGTATAACGTATAACGTATAACGTATAACGTATAACGTATAACGTATAACGAATAACGTATAACGTATAACGTATAACGTATAACGTACAACGTATAACGTATAACGTATAACGTATAACGCATAACGTATAACGCATAACGTACAACGTATAACGTATAACGTGTAACGTATAACGTGTAACGTATAACGTATTACGTATTACGTATAACCTATAACGTCTAACGTATAACGTATAACGTATAACGCATAACGTAAAACGTATAACGTATTACGTTTAGCCTGTAACGTCCAACGTATAACGTATAACGTATAACGTATTACATATTACATATAACGTATAACGTACAACGTATAACGTATAACATATAACGTCTAACGTTTAACGCATAACGTACAACGTATAATGCATAACGTATAACGTACAACGTATAACGTATAACGTATAACGTATAACGCATAACGTATAACGCATAACGTATAACGTATAACGTATAACGTATAACGTATAACGTTTAACGTATAACGTATAACGTATAACGTATAACGTATAACGTATAACGTATAACGTATAACGTATAACGAATAACGTATAACGTATAACGTATAACGTATAACGTACAAGGTATAACGTATAACGTATAACGTATAACGTATAACGAGTAACCTATAACGTATAACGTATAACGTATAACGTATAACGTATAACGTACAACGTATCACGTATAACGTATATCCTATAACGCATAACGTATAACGTGTAACGTATAACGTATAGCGTACAACGTATAACGTATAAAATGTGACGTCTAACGTTTAACGTATAACGCATAACGTATAACGTATAACGAATAACGTATAACGTATAACGTATAACGTATAACGTACAACGTATAGCGTATAACGTATAACGTATAACGCATAACGTATAACGCATAACGTATAACGTATAACGTACAACGTATACCGTATTACGCATAACCTATAACGTCTAACGTATAACGTATAACGTATAACGTATATCGTATAACGTATAACGTATATCGTATAACGTATAACGTATAACGTATAACGTATAACGTATAACGTATAACGTATAACGTATAACGTATAACGTATAACGTATAACGTATAACGTATAACGTATAACGTATAACGTATAACGTATAACGTATAACGTATAACGTATAACGTATAACGTATAACGTATAACGTATAACGTATAACGTATAACGTATAGCGTATAACGTATAACGTATTACATATTACATATAACGTATAACGTACAACGTATAACGTATAACCTATAACGTCTAACGTATAACGTATAACGTATAACGTATAACGTATAACGTATAACGTATAACGTTTAACGTATTACGTTTAACCTGTAACGTCCAACGTATAACGTATAACGTATAACGTATTACATATTACATATAACGTATAACGTACAACGTATAACGTATAACATATAACGTCTAACGTTTAACGCATAACGTACAACGTATAACGTATAACGTATAACGTATAACGTATAACGTATAACGTATAACGTATAACGTATAACGTACAACGTATAACGTATAACGTACAACGTATCACGTATAACGTATATCCTATAACGCATAACGTATATCCTATAACGCATAACGTATAGCGTATAACGCATAACGTATACCGTATAACGTATAACGTCAAGCGTATAACGTATAACGTATAACGTATATCGTATAACGTATAACGTATAACGTATAACGCATAACGTATAACGTATAACGTATAACGTATAACGTATAACGTATAACGTATAACGTATAACGTATAACGTATAACGTATAACGTATAACGTATAACGTATAACGTATAACGTATAACGAATAACGTATAACGTATAACGTATAACGTATAACGTACAACGTATAACGTATAACGTATAACGTATAACGCATAACGTATAACGCATAACGTACAACGTATAACGTATAGCGTATAACGTATAACGTATAACGTATAACGTATAACGCATAACGTATAACGTATAACGCATAACGTATAACGCATGACGTATAACGTATAATGTGTAACGTATAACGTACAACGTATCACGTATAACGTATATCCTATAACGCATAACGTATAACGTATAACGTATAACGTATAGCGTACAACGTATAACGTATAAAATGTAACGTCTAACGTTTAACGTATAACGCATAACGTATAACGTATAACGAATAACGTATAACGTATAACGTATAACGTATAACGTACAACGTATAACGTAAAACGTATAACGTATAACGTATAACGCATAACGTATAACGCATAACGTATAACGTATAACGTATAACGTATAACGCATAACGTTTAACGTATAACGTATAACGTATAACGTGTAACGTATAACGTGTAACGTATAACGTATTACGTATTACGTATAACCTATAACGTCTAACGTATAACGTATAACGTATAACGCATAACGTAAAACGTATAACGTATTACGTTTAGCCTGTAACGTCCAACGTATAACGTATAACGTATAACGTATTACATATTACATATAACGTATAACGTACAACGTATAACGTATAACATATAACGTCTAACGTTTAACGCATAACGTACAACGTATAATGCATAACGTATAACGTACAACGTATAACGTATAACGTATAACGTATAACGCATAACGTATAACGCATAACGTATAACGTATAACGTATAACGTATAACGTATAACGTATAACGTTTAACGTATAACGTTTAACGTATAACGTATAACGTATAACGTATAACGTATAACGTATAACGAATAACGTATAACGTATAACGTATAACGTATAACGTACAAGGTATAACGTATAACGTATAACGTATAACGTATAACGAGTAACCTATAACGTATAACGTATAACGTATAACGTATAACGTATAACGTACAACGTATCACGTATAACGTATATCCTATAACGCATAACGTATAACGTATAACGTATAACGTATAGCGTACAACGAATAACGTATAAAATGTAACGTCTAACGTTTAACGTATAACGTACAACGTATAACGTATAACGCATAACGTATAACGTACAACGTATAACGTATAACATATAACGTCTAACGTATAACGTATAACGTATAACGAATAACGTATAACGTATAACGTATAACGTATAACGTACCACGTATAACGTATAACGTATAACGTATAACGCATAACGTATAACGCATAACGTACAACGTATAACGTATAGCGTATAACGTATAACGAATAGCGTATAACGTATAACGTATAACGTATAACGTATAACGTACAACGTATCACGTATAACGTATATCCTATAACGCATAACGTATAACGTATAACGTATAACGTATAACGTATAACGTATAACGTATAACGTATAACGTATAACGTATAACGTATAACGTATAACGTATAACGTATAACGTATAACGTATAGCGTATAACGTATAACGTATAACGCATAACGTATAACGCATAACGTATAACGTGTAACGTATAACGTATAACGTATAACGTATAACGTATAACGTATAACGTATAACGTACAACGTATCACGTATAACGTATATCCTATAACGCATAACGTATAACGTATAACGTATAACGTATAGCGTATAACGTATAACGTATAGCGTATAACGTATAACGTATAACGTATAACGTATAACGTATAACGTATAACGTATAACGTATAACGCATAACGTATAACGTACAACGTATAACGTATAACGTATAACGTATAACGTATAACGAATAACGTATAACGTATAACGTATAACGTATAACGTACAACGTATAACGTATAACGTATAACGTATAATGTATAACGCATAACGTATAACGCATAACGTACAACGTATAACGTATAACGTACAACGTATCACGTATAACGTATATCCTATAACGCATAACGTATATCCTATAACGCATAACGTATAGCGTATAACGCATAACGTATACCGTATAACGTATAACGTCAAGCGTATAACGTATAACGTATAACGTATAACGTATAACGCATAACGTATAACGTATACCGTATAACGTATAACGTCAAACGTATAACGTATAACGTATAACGTATAACGTATAACGCATAACGTATAACGTACAACGTATAACGTATAACGTATAACGTATAACGTATAACGAATAACGTATAACGTATAACGTATAACGTATAACGTATAACGAATAACGTATAACGTATAACGTATAACGTATAACGCACAACGTATAACGTATAACGTATAACGTCAAGCGTATAACGTATAACGTATAACGTATAACGTATAACGCATAACGTATAACGTATACCGTATAACGTATAACGTCAAACGTATAACGTATAACGTATAACGTATAACGTATAACGCATAACGTATAACGTACAACGTATAACGTATAACGTATAACGTATAACGTATAACGAATAACGTATAACGTATAACGTATAACGTATAACGTATAACGAATAACGTATAACGTATAACGTATAACGTATAACGCACAACGTATAACGTATAACGTATAACGTATAACGCATAACGTATAACGCATAACGTACAACGTATAACGTATAGCGCATAACGTATAACGTATAACGTATAACGTATAACGCATAACGTATAACGTATAACGAATAACGTATAACGTATTACGTATAACGTATAACGTATAACGTATAACGTATAACGTATAACGTATAACGTATAACGCATAACGTATAATGCATGACGTATAACGTATAACGTGTAACGTATAACGTATGACGTATCACGTATAAGGTATGACCTATAACGCATAACGTACTATATAACCAATAACGTCTAACGTATAACGTATAACGTATAACGCATAACGTAAAACGTATAACGTATTACGTTTAGCCTGTAACGTCCAACGTATAACGTATAACGTATAACGTATTACGTATTACATATAACGTATAACGTACAACGTATAACGTATAACATATAACGTCTAACGTTTAATGCATAACGTACAACGTATAATGCATAACGTATAACGTACAACGTATAACGTATAACGTATAACGTATAACGCATAACGTATAACGCATAACGTATAACGTATAACGTATAACGTATAACGTATAACGTATAACGTTTAACGTATAACGTTTAACGTATAACGTATAACGTATAACGTATAACGTATAACGTATAACGAATAACGTATAACGTATAACGTATAACGTATAACGTACAAGGTATAACGTATAACGTATAACGTATAACGTATAACGAGTAACCTATAACGTATAACGTATAACGTATAACGTATAACGTACAACGTATCACGTATAACGTATATCCTATAACGCATAACGTATAACGTATAACGTATAACGTATAGCGTACAACGAATAACGTATAAAATGTAACGTCTAACGTTTAACGTATAACGTACAACGTATAACGTATAACGCATAACGTATAACGTACAACGTATAACGTATAACATATAACGTCTAACGTATAACGTATAACGTATAACGAATAACGTATAACGTATAACGTATAACGTATAACGTACAACGTAACGTATAACGTATAACGTATAACGCATAACGTATAACGCATAACGTACAACGTATAACGTATAGCGTATAACGTATAACGAATAGCGTATAACGTCTAACGTTTAACGCATAACGTACAACGTATAATGCATAACGTATAACGTACAACGTATACCGTATAACGTATAACGTATAACGCATAACGTATAACGCATAACGTATAACGTATAACGTATAACGTTTAACGTATAACGTATAACGTATAACGTATAACGTATAACGTATAACGTATAACGAATAACGTATAACGTATAACGTATAACGTATAACGTACAAGGTATAACGTCTAACGTTTAACGTATAACGCATAACGTATAACGTATAACGAATAACGTATAACGTATAACGTATAACGTATAACGTACAACGTATAGCGTATAACGTATAACGTATAACGCATAACGTATAACGCATAACGTATAACGTATAACGTACAACGTATACCGTATTACGCATAACCTATAACGTCTAACGTATAACGTATAACGTATAACGTATATCGTATAACGTATAACGTATATCGTATAACGTATAACGTATAACGTATAACGTATAACGTATAACGTATAACGTATAACGTATAACGTATAACGTATAACGTATAACGTATAACGTATAACGTATAACGTATAACGTATAACGTATAACGTATAACGTATAACGTATAACGTATAACGTATAACGTATAACGTATAACGTATAACGTATAACGTATAGCGTATAACGTATAACGTATTACATATTACATATAACGTATAACGTACAACGTATAACCTATAACCTATAACGTCTAACGTATAACGTATAACGTATAACGTATAACGTATAACGTATAACGTATAACGTTTAACGTATTACGTTTAACCTGTAACGTCCAACGTATAACGTATAACGTATAACGTATTACATATTACATATAACGTATAACGTACACCGTATAACGTATAACATATAACGTCTAACGTTTAACGCATAACGTACAACGTATAACGTATAACGTATAACGTATAACGTATAACGTATAACGTATAACGTATAACGTACAACGTATAACGTATAACGTACAACGTATCACGTATAACGTATATCCTATAACGCATAACGTATATCCTATAACGCATAACGTATAGCGTATAACGCATAACGTATACCGTATAACGTATAACGTCAAGCGTATAACGTATAACGTATAACGTATATCGTATAACGTATAACGTATAACGTATAACGTATAACGTATAACGTATAACGTATAACGTATAACGTATAACGTATAACGTATAACGTATAACGCATAACGTATAACGCATAACGTATAACGTATAACGTATAACGTATAACGCATAACGTTTAACGTATAACGTATAACGTATAACGTGTAACGTATAACGTGTAACGTATAACGTATTACGCATTACGTATAACCTATAACGTCTAACGTATAACGTATAACGTATAACGCATAACGTAAAACGTATAACGTATTACGTTTAGCCTGTAACGTCCAACGTATAACGTATAACGTATAACGTATTACATATTACATATAACGTATAACGTATAACGTATAACGTATAACGTATAACGTATAACGTTTAACGTATAACGTTTAACGTATAACGTATAACGTATAACGTATAACGTATAACGTATAACGAATAACGTATAACGTATAACGTATAACGTATAACGTACAAGGTATAACGTATAACGTATAACGTATAACGTATAACGAGTAACCTATAACGTATAACGTATAACGTATAACGTATAACGTATAACGTACAACGTATCACGTATAACGTATATCCTATAACGCATAACGTATAACGTATAACGTATAACGTATAGCGTACAACGAATAACGTATAAAATGTAACGTCTAACGTTTAACGTATAACGTACAACGTATAACGTATAACGCATAACGTATAACGTACAACGTATAACGTATAACATATAACGTCTAACGTATAACGTATAACGTATAACGAATAACGTATAACGTATAACGTATAACGTATAACGTACAACGTATAACGTATAACGTATAACGTATAACGCATAACGTATAACGCATAACGTACAACGTATAACGTATAGCGTATAACGTATAACGAATAGCGTATAACGTATAACGTATAACGTATAACGTATAACGTACAACGTATCACGTATAACGTATATCCTATAACGCATAACGTATAACGTATAACGTATAACGTATAACGTATAACGTATAACGTATAACGTATAACGTATAACGTATAACGTATAACGTATAACGTATAACGTATAACGTATAACGTATAGCGTATAACGTATAACGTATAACGCATAACGTATAACGCATAACGTATAACGTGTAACGTATAACGTATAACGTATAACGTATAACGTATAACGTATAACGTATAACGTACAACGTATCACGTATAACGTATATCCTATAACGCATAACGTATAACGTATAACGTATAACGTATAGCGTATAACGTATAACGTATAGCGTATAACGTATAACGTATAACGTATAACGTATAACGTATAACGTATAACGTATAACGTATAACGCATAACGTATAACGTACAACGTATAACGTATAACGTATAACGTATAACGTATAACGAATAACGTATAACGTATAACGTATAACGTATAACGTACAACGTATAACGTATAACGTATAACGTATAATGTATAACGCATAACGTATAACGCATAACGTACAACGTATAACGTATAACGTACAACGTATCACGTATAACGTATATCCTATAACGCATAACGTATATCCTATAACGCATAACGTATAGCGTATAACGCATAACGTATACCGTATAACGTATAACGTCAAGCGTATAACGTATAACGTATAACGTATAACGTATAACGCATAAGGTATAACGTATACCGTATAACGTATAACGTCAAACGTATAACGTATAACGTATAACGTATAACGTATAACGCATAACGTATAACGTACAACGTATAACGTATAACGTATAACGTATAACGTATAACGAATAACGTATAACGTATAACGTATAACGTATAACGCACAACGTATAACGTATAACGTATAACGTATAACGCATAACGTATAACGCATAACGTACAACGTATAACGTATAGCGTATAACGTATAACGTATAACGTATAACGTATAACGCATAACGTATAACGTATAACGAATAACGTATAACGTATTACGTATAACGTATAACGTATAACGTATAACGTATAACGTATAACGTATAACGTATAACGCATAACGTATAATGCATGACGTATAACGTATAACGTGTAACGTATAACGTATGACGTATCACGTATAAGGTATGACCTATAACGCATAACGTACTATATAACCAATAACGTCTAACGTATAACGTATAACGTATAACGTATAACGTATAACGTATAACATATAACGTACAACGTATCACGTATAACGTATATCCTATAACGCATAACGTATAACGTATAACGTATAACGTATAGCGTACAACGTATAACGTATAAAATGTAACGTCTAACTTTTAACGTATAACGCATAACGTATAACGTATAACGAATAACGTATAACGTATAACGTATAACGTATAACGTACAACGTATAACGTATAACGTATAACGTATAACACATAACGTATAACGCATAACGTATAACGTATAACGTATAACGTATAACGTATAACGTTTAACGTATAACGTATAACGTATAACGTGTAACGTATAACGTGTAACGTATAACGTATTACGTATTACGTATAACCTATAAGGTCTAACGTATAACGTATCACGTATAACGCATAACGTAAAACGTATAACGTATTACGTTTAGCCTGTAACGTCCAACGTATAACGTATAACGTATAACGTATTACATATTACATATAACTTATAACGTACAACGTATAACGTATAACATATAACGTCTAACGTTTAACGCATAACGTACAACGTATAATGCATAACGTATAACGTACAACGTATACCGTATAACGTATAACGTATAACGCATAACGTATAACGCATAACGTATAACGTATAACGTATAACGTATAACGTATAACGTTCAACGTATCACGTATAACGTATATCCTATAACGCATAACGTATAACGTATAACGTATAACGTATAGCGTACAACGTATAACGTATAAAATGTAACGTCTAACGTTTAACGTATAACGTACAACGTATAACGTATAACGTATAACGTGTAACGTCTAACGTATAACGTATAACGTATAACGTATAACGTATAACGTATAACGTATAACGTATAACGTATAACGTATAACGCATAACGTATAACGCATAACGTACAACGTATAACGTATGGCGTATAACGTATAACGTATAACGTATAACGTATAACGTATAACGTATAACGTATAACGTACAACGTATAACGTATAACGTATTACGCATAACCTATAACGTCTAACGTATAACGTATAACGTATATCGTATAACGTATAACGTATAACGTATAACGTATAACGTATAACGTATAACGTATAACGTATAACGTATAACGTATAACGTATAACGTATAACGTATAACGTATAACGTATAACGTATAACGCATAACGTATAACGTATAACGAATAACGTATAACGTATTACGTATAACGTATAACGTATAACGTATAACGTATAACGTATAACGTATAACGTATAACGCATAACGTATAACGCATGACGTATAACGTATAACGTGTAACGTATAACGTATGACGTATCACGTATAAGGTATGACCTATAACGCATAACGTACTATATAACCTATAACGTCTAACGTATAACGTATAACGTATAACGTATAACGTATAACGTATAACGTACAACGTATCACGTATAACGTATATCCTATAACGCATAACGTATAACGTATAACGTATAACGTATAGCGTACAACGTATAACGTATAAAATGTAACGTCTAACGTTTATCGTATAACGTACAACGTATAACGTATAACGTATAACGCATAACGTATAACGTACAACGTATAACGTATAACATATAACGTCTAACGTATAACGTATAACGTATAACGAATAACGTATAACGTATAACGTATAACGTATAACGTATAACGTACAACGTATAACGTATAACGTATAACGTATAACGCATAACGTATAACGCATAACGTACAACGTATAACGTATAGCGTATAACGTATAACGTAAAGCGTATAACGTATAACGTATAACGTATAACGTATAACGTACAACGTATCACGTATAACGTATATCCTATAACGCATAACGTATAACGTATAACGTATAACGTATAACGTATAACGTATAACGTATAACGTATAACGTATAACGTATAACGTATAACGTATAACGTATAACGTATAACGTATAACGTATAACGTATAACGTATAACGTATAGCGTATAACGTATAACGTATAACGCATAACGTATAACGCATAACGTATAACGTATAACGTATAACGTATAACGTATAACGTATAACGTATAACGTATAACGTATAACGTATAACGTACAACGTATCACTTATAACGTATATCCTATAACGCATAACGTATAACGTATAACGTATAACGTATAGCGTACAACGTATAACGTATATCATATAACGTCTAACGTTTAACGTATAACGTACAACGTATAACGTATAACGTATAGCGTATAACGTATAACGTATAACGCATAACGTATAACGCATAACGTATAACGTATAACGTATAACGTATAACGTATAACGTATAACGTATAACGTATAACGTATAACGTATAACGTACAACGTATCACTTATAATGTATATCCTATAACGCATAACGTATAACGTATAACGTATAACGTATAGCGTACAACGTATAACGTATAACATATAACGTCTAACGTTTAACGTATAACGTACAACGTATAACGTATAACGTATAACGCATAACGTATAACGTACAACGTATAACGTATAACATATAACGTCTAACGTTTAACGTATAACGTACAACGTATAACGTATAACGCATAACGTATAACGTACAACGTATAACGTATACCGTATTACGCATAACCTATAACGTCTAACGTATAACGTATAACGTATATCGTATAACGTATAACGTATAACGTATAACGCATAACGTATAACGCATAACGTATAACGTATAACGTATAACGTATAACGTATAACGTTTAACGTATAACGTATAACGTATAACGTGTAACGTATAACGTGTAACGTATAACGTATTACGTATTACGTATAACCTATAACGTCTAACGTATAACGTATAACGTATAACGCATAACGTAAAACGTATAACGTATTACGTTTAGCCTGTAACGTCCAACGTATAACGTATAACGTATAACGTATTACATATTACATATAACGTATAACGTACAACGTATGACGTATAACATATAACGTCTAACGTTTAACGCATAACGTACAACGTATAATGCATAACGTATAACGTACAACGTATAACGTATAACGTATAACGTATAACGCATAACGTATAACGCATAACGTATAACGTATAACGTATAACGTATAACGTATAACGTTTAACGTATAACGTATAACGTATAACGTATAACGTATAACGTATAACGAATAACGTATAACGAATAACGTATAACGTATAACGTATAACGTATAACGTACAAGGTATAACGTATAACGTATAACGTATAACTTATAACGAGTAACCTATAACGTATAACGTATAACGTATAACGTATAACGTATAACGTACAACGTATCACGTATAACGTATATCCTATAACGCATAACGTATAACGTATAACGTATAACGTATAGCGTACAACGTATAACGTATAAAATGTAACGTCTAACGTTTAACGTATAACGTACAACGTATAACGTATAACGCATAACGTTTAACGTACAACGTATAACGTATAACATATAACGTCTAACGTATAACGTATAACGTATAACGAATAACGTATAACGTATAACGTATAACGTATAACGTACAACGTATAACGTATAACGTATAACGTATAACGCATAACGTATAACGCATAACGTACAACGTATAACGTATAGCGTATAACGTATAACGTATAGCGTATAACGTATAACGTATAACGTATAACGTATAACGTATAACGTATAACGTATAACGTATAACGTATAACGTATAACGTATAACGTATAACGTATAGCGTATAACGTATAACGTATAACGCATAACGTATAACGCATAACGTATAACGTATAACGTATAACGTATAACGTATAACGTATAACGTATAACGTATAACGTACAACGTATCACGTATAACGTATATCCTATAACGCATAACGTATAACGTATAACGTATAACGTAAAACGTATAACGTATAACGTACAACGTATAACGTATAACGTATAACGTATAACGTATAACGCATAACGTATAACGCATAACGTACAACGTATAACGTATAGCGTATAACGTATAACGTATAACGTATAACGTATAACGCATAACGTATAACGTATAACGAATAACGTATAACGTATTACGTATAACGTACAACGTATAACGTATAGCGTATAACGTATAACGTATAACGTATAACGTATAACGCATAACGTATAACGTATAACGAATAACGTATAACGTATTACGTATAACGTATAACGTTTAACGTATAACGTATAACGTATAACGCATAACGTATAACGTATAACGTATAACGTACAACGTATAACGTATAACGTATAACGTATAACGTATAACGTATAACGTATAACGCATAACGTATAACGCATAACGTATAACGTATAACGTGTAACGTATAACGTATGACGTATCACGTATAAGGTATGACCTATAACGCATAACGTACTATATAACCTATAACGTCTAACGTATAACGTATAACGTATAACGTATAACGTATAACGTATAACGTATAACGTATAACGTATAACGTATAGCGTATAACGTATAACGTATAACGCATAACGTATAACGCATAACGTATAACGTATAACGTATAACGTATAACGTATAACGTATAACGTATAACGTATAACGTACAACGTATCACGTATAACGTATATCCTATAACGCATAACGTATAACGTATAACGTATAACGTATAACGTATAACGTATAACGTATAACGTATAACGTATAGCGTATAACGCATAACGTATAACGTATAACGTATAACGTAAAACGTATAACGTATAACGTACAACGTATAACGTATAACGTATAACGTATAACGTATTACGTATAACGTACAACGTATAACGTATAGCGTATAACGTATAACGTATAACGTATAACGTATAACGCATAACGTATAACGTATAACGAATAACGTATAACGTATTACGTATAACGTATAACGTTTAACGTATAACGTATAACGTATAACGCATAACGTATAACGTATAACGTATAACGTACAACGTATAACGTATAACGTATAACGTATAACGTATAACGTATAACGTATAACGCATAACGTATAACGCATAACGTATAACGTATAACGTGTAACGTATAACGTATGACGTATCACGTATAAGGTATGACCTATAACGCATAACGTACTATATAACCTATAACGTCTAACGTATAACGTATAACGTACAACGTATAACGTATAACGTATAACGTATAACGTATAACGTATAACATATAACGTATAACGTATAACGTACAACGTATAACGTACAACGTATAACGTACAACGTATAACGTACAACGTATAACGTACAAAGTATGACGTATAACGTATAACGTATAACGTATAACGTATGACGTATAACGTATAACGAATAACGTATAACGTATAACGTATAACGTATAACGTACAACGTATAACGTATAACGTATAACGTATAACGTATAACGCATAACGTATAACGCATAACGTACAACGTATAACGTATAGCGTATAACGTATAACGTATAACGTATAACGTATAACGCATAACGTATAACGCATAACGTATAACGTATAACGTGTAACGTATAACGTGTAACGTATAACGTATGACGTATCACGTATAAGGTATGACCTATAACGCATAACGTACTATATAACCTATAACGTCTAACGCATAACGTATAACGTATAACGTATAACGTATAACGTATAACGTATAACGTATAACGTATAACGTATAACGTATAACGTATAACGTATAACGTATAACGTATAACGTATAACGTATAACGTATAACGTATAACGTACAACGTATAACGTATAACGTATAACGTATAACGTATAACGTATAACATATAACGTATAACGTATAACGTACAACGTATAACGTACAACGTATAACGTACAACGTATAACGTACAGAGTATAACGTATAACGTATAACGTATAACGTATAACGTATAACGTATAACGTTTAACGTATAACGTATAACGTATAACGTATAACGTATAACGTACAACGTATCACGTATAACGTATATCCTATAACGCATAACGTATAACGTATAACGTATAACGTATAACGTATAACGTTTAACGTATAACGTATAACGTATAACGTATAACGTATAACGTATAACGTATAACGTATGACGTATAACGTATAACGAATAACGTATAACGTATAACGTATAACGTATAACGTACAACGTATAACGTATAACGTATAACGTATAACGTATAACGCATAACGTGTAACGCATAACGTACAACGTATAACGTATAGCGTATAACGTATAACGTATAACGTATAACGTATTACGCATAACGTATAACGCATAACGTATAACGTATAACGTGTAACGTATAACGTATGACGTATCACGTATAAGGTATGACCTATAACGCATAACGTACTATATAACCTATAACGTCTAACGCATAACGTATAACGTATAACGTATAACGTATAACGTATAACGTATAACGTATAACGTATAACGTATAACGTATAACGTATAACGTATAACGTATAACGTATAACGTATAACGTATAACGTATAACGTATAACGTATAACGTATAACGTATAACGTATAACGTATAACGTATAACGTACAACGTATAACGTATAACGTATAACGTATAACGTATAACGTATAACATATAACGTATAACGTATAACGTACAACGTATAACGTACAACGTATAACGTACAACGTATAACGTCTAACGCATAACGTATAACGTATAACGTATAACGTATAACGTATAACGTATAACGTATAACGTATAACGTATAACGTATAACGTATAACGTATAACGTATAACGTATAACGTATAACGTATAACGTATAACGTATAACGTACAACGTATAACGTATAACGTATAACGTATAACGTATAACGTATAACATATAACGTATAACGTATAACGTACAACGTATAACGTACAACGTATAACGTACAACGTATAACGTACAACGTATAACGTACAAAGTATAACGTATAACGTACAACGTATAACGTACAACGTATAACGTACAACGTATAACGTACAACGTATAACGTACAAAGTATAACGTATAACGTATAACGTATAACGTATAACGTATGACGTATAACGTATAGCGTATAACGTATAACGTATAGCGTATAACGTATAACGTATAACGTATAACGTATAACGTATAACGTATAACGTATAACGTACAACGTATAACGTATAACGCATAACGTATAACGTACAACGTATAACGTATACCGTATTACGCATAACCTATAACGTCTAACGTATAACGTATAACGTATATCGTATAACGTATAACGTATAACGTATAACGCATAACGTATAACGCATAACGTATAACGTATAACGTATAACGTATAACGTATAACGTTTAACGTATAACGTATAACGTATAACGTGTAACGTATAACGTGTAACGTATAACGTATTACGTATTACGTATAACCTATAACGTCTAACGTATAACGTATAACGTATAACGCATAACGTAAAACGTATAACGTATTACGTTTAGCCTGTAACGTCCAACGTATAACGTATAACGTATAACGTATTACATATTACATATAACGTATAACGTACAACGTATGACGTATAACATATAACGTCTAACGTTTAACGCATAACGTACAACGTATAATGCATAACGTATAACGTACAACGTATAACGTATAACGTATAACGTATAACGCATAACGTATAACGCATAACGCATAACGTATAACGTATAACGTATAACGTATAACGTTTAACGTATAACGTATAACGTATAACGTATAACGTATAACGTATAACGTATAACGAATAACGTATAACGAATAACGTATAACGTATAACGTATAACGTATAACGTACAAGGTATAACGTATAACGTATAACGTATAACTTATAACGAGTAACCTATAACGTATAACGTATAACGTATAACGTATAACGTATAACGTACAACGTATCACGTATAACGTATATCCTATAACGCATAACGTATAACGTATAACGTATAACGTATAGCGTACAACGTATAACGTATAAAATGTAACGTCTAACGTTTAACGTATAAAATGTAACGTCTAACGTTTAACGTATAACGTACAACGTATAACGTATAACGCATAACGTATAACGTACAACGTATAACGTATAACATATAACGTCTAACGTATAACGTATAACGTATAACGAATAACGTATAACGTATAACGTATAACGTATAACGTACAACGTATAACGTATAACGTATAACGTATAACGCATAACGTATAACGCATAACGTACAACGTATAACGTATAGCGTATAACGTATAACGTATAGCGTATAACGTATAACGTATAACGTATAACGTATAACGTATAACGTATAACGTATAACGTATAACGTATAACGTATAACGTATAACGTATAGCGTATAACGTATAACGTATAACGCATAACGTATAACGCATAACGTATAACGTATAACGTATAACGTATAACGTATAACGTATAACGTATAACGTATAACGTACAACGTATCACGTATAACGTATATCCTATAACGCATAACGTATAACGTATAACGTATAACGTAAAACGTATAACGTATAACGTACAACGTATAACGTATAACGTATAACGTATAACGCATAACGTATAACGCATAACGTACAACGTATAACGTATAACGTATAACGTATAACGTATAACGTATAACGTATAACGTATAACGTACAACGTATCACGTATAACGTATATCCTATAACGCATAACGTATAACGTATAACGTATAACGTAAAACGTATAACGTATAACGTACAACGTATAACGTATAACGTATAACGTATAACGCATAACGTATAACGCATAACGTACAACGTATAACGTATAGCGTATAACGTATTACGTATAACGTATAACGTATAACGCATAACGTATAACGTATAACGAATAACGTATAACGTATTACGTATAACGTATAACGTTTAACGTATAACGTATAACGTATAACGCATAACGTATAACGTATAACGTATAACGTACAACGTATAACGTATAACGTATAACGTATAACGTATAACGCATAACGTATAACGCATAACGTACAACGTATAACGTATAGCGTATAACGTATAACGTATAACGTATAACGTATAACGCATAACGTATAACGCATAACGTATAACGTATAACGTGTAACGTATAACGTATGACGTATCACGTATAAGGTATGACCTATAACGCATAACGTACTATATAACCTATAACGTCTAACGTATAACGTATAACGTATAACGTATAACGTATAACGTATAACGTATAACGTACAACGTATCACGTATAACGTATATCCTATAACGCATAACGTATAACGTATAACGTATAACGTATAGCGTACAACGTATAACGTATAAAATGTAACGTCTAACGTTTAACGTATAACGCATAACGTATAACGTATAACGAATAACGTATAACGTATAACGTATAACGTATAACGTACAACGTATAACGTATAACGTATAACGTTTAACGTATAACGTATAACGTATAACGTGTAACGTATAACGTGTAACGTATAACGTATTACGTATTACGTATAACCTATAAGGTCTAACGTATAACGTATCACGTATAACGCATAACGTAAAACGTATAACGTATTACGTTTAGCCTGTAACGTCCAACGTATAACGTATAACGTATAACGTATAACGTATTACATATTACATATAACGTATAACGTACAACGTATAACGTATATCCTATAACGCATAACGAATAACGTATAACGTATAACGTATAGCGTACAACGTATAACGTATAAAATGTAACGTCTAACGTTTAACGTATAACGTACAACGTATAACGTATAACGCATAACGTATAACGTACAACGTATAACGTATAACATATAACGTCTAACGTATAACGTATAACGTATAACGAATAACGTATAGCGTACAACGTATAACGTATAAAATGTAACGTCTAACGTTTAACGTATAACGCATAACGTATAACGTATAACGTACAACGTATAACGTATAACGTATAACGTATAACGCATAACGTATAACGCATAACGTACAACGTATAACGTATGGCGTATAACGTATAACGTATAACGTATAACGTATAATGTATAACGTATAACGTATAACGTATAACGTACAACGTATCACGTATAACGTATATCCTATAACGCATAACGTATAACGTATAACGTATAACGTATAGCGTACAACGTATAACGTATAAAATGTAACGTCTAACGTTTAACGTATAACGCATAACGTATAACGTATAACGAATAACGTATAACGTATAACGTATAACGTATAACGTACAACGTATAACGTATAACGTATAACGTATAACGCATAACGTATAACGCATAACGTATAACGTATAACGTATAACGTATAACGTATAACGTACAACGTATAACGTATAACGTATAACGTATAACGTATAACGCATAACGTATAACGCATAACGTACAACGTATAACGTATAGCGTATAACGTATAACGTACAACGTATCACGTATAACGTATATCCTATAACGCATAACGTATAACGTATAACGTATAACGTATAGCGTACAACGTATAACGTATAAAATGTAACGTCTAACGTTTAACGTATAACGCATAACGTATAACGTATAACGAATAACGTATAACGTATAACGTATAACGTATAACGTATAACGTATAACGTATAACGTATAACGTATAACGTATAACGTATAACGTATAACGTATAACGTATAACGTATAACGTATAACGTATAACGTATAACGTACAACGTATAACGTATAACGTATAACGTATAACGTATAACGTATAACGTATAACGTATAACGTATAACGTATAACGTACAACGTATAACGTACAACGTATAACGTACAACGTATAACGTACAAAGTATAAAGTATAACGTATAACGTATAACGTATAACGCATAACGTATAACGCATAACGTACAACGTATAACGTATAGCGTATAACGTATAACGTATAACGTATAACGTATAACGCATAACGTATAACGCATAACGTATAACGTATAACGTGTAACGTATAACGTATGACGTATCACGTATAAGGTATGACCTATAACGCATAACGTGTAACGCATAACGTACAACGTATAACGTATAGCGTATAACGTATAACGTATAACGTATAACGTATAACGCATAACGTATAACGCATAACGTATAACGTATAACGTGTAACGTATAACGTATGACGTATCACGTATAAGGTATGACCTATAACGCATAACGTACTATATAACCTATAACGTCTAACGCATAACGTATAACGTATAACGTATAACGTATAACGTATAACGTATAACGTATAACGTATAACGTATAACGTATAACGTATAACGTATAACGTATAACGTATAACGTATAACGTATAACGTATAACGTATAACGTACAACGTATAACGTACAACGTATAACGTATAACGTATAACGTATAACATATAACGTATAACGTATAACGTACAACGTATAACGTACAACGTATAACGTACAACGTATAACGTACAAAGTATAACGTATAACGTATAACGTATAACGTATAACGTATAACGTATAACGTTTAACGTATAACGTATAACGTATAACGTATAACGTATAACGTACAACGTATCACGTATAACGTATATCCTATAACGCATAACGTATAACGTATAACGTATAACGTATAACGTATAACGTATAACGTATAACGTATAACGTATAACGTATAACGTATAACGTATAACGTATAACGTATAACGTATAACGTATAACGTATAACGTATAACGTATAACGTATAACGTATAACGTATAACGTATAACGTATAACGTATAACGTACAACGTATAACGTACAACGTATAACGTACAACGTATAACGTACAAAGTATAACGTATAACGTATAACATATAACGTATAACGTATGACGTATAACGTATAACGAATAACGTATAACGTATAACGTATAACGTATAACGTACAACGTATAACGTATAACGTATAACGTATAACGTATAACGTATAACGTATAACGTATAACGTATAACGTATAACGTATAACGTATAACGTATAACGTATAACGTACAACGTATAACGTATAACGTATAACGTATAACGTATAACGTATAACATATAACGTATAACGTATAACGTACAACGTATAACGTACAACGTATAACGTACAACGTATAACGTACAACGTATAACGTACAAAGTATAACGTATAACGTATAACGTATAACGTATAACGTATGACGTATAACGTATAACGAATAACGTATAACGTATAACGTATAACGTATAACGTACAACGTATAACGTATAACGTATAACGTATAACGTATAACGCATAACGTATAACGCATAACGTACAACGTATAACGTATAGCGTATAACGTATAACGTATAACGTATAACGTATAACGCATAACGTATAACGCATAACGTATAACGTATAACGTGTAACGTATAACGTATGACGTATCACGTATAAGGTATGACCTATAACGCATAACGTACTATATAACCTATAACGTCTAACGCATAACGTATAACGTATAACGTATAACGTATAACGTATAACGTATAACGTATAACGTATAACGTATAACGTATAACGTATAACGTATAACGTATAACGTATAACGTATAACGTATAACGTATAACGTATAACGTATAACGTATAACGTACAACGTATAACGTATAACGTATAACGTATAACGTATAACGTATAACATATAACGTATAACGTATAACGTACAACGTATAACGTACAACGTATAACGTACAACGTATAACGTACAAAGTATAACGTATAACGTATAACGTATAACGTATAACGTATAACGTATAACGTTTAACGTATAACGTATAACGTATAACGTATAACGTATAACGTACAACGTATCACGTATAACGTATATCCTATAACGCATAACGTATAACGTATAACGTATAACGTATAACGTATAACGTATAACGTATAACGTATAACGTATAACGTATAACGTATAACGTATAACGTATAACGTATAACGTATAACGTATAACGTATAACGTATAACGTATAACGTATAACGTATAACGTATAACGTATAACGTATAACGTATAACGTATAACGTATAACGTATAACGTATAACGTATAACGTATAACGTATAATCTATAACGTATAACGTACAACGTATAACGTATAACGTATAACGTATAACGTATAACGTATAACGTATAACGTATAACGTATAACGTACAACGTATAACGTACAACGTATAACGTACAACGTATAACGTACAAAGTATAACGTATAACGTATAACGTATAACGTATAACGTATGACGTATAACGTATAACGAATAACGTATAACGTATAACGTATAACGTATAACGTACAACGTATAACGTATAACGTATAACGTATAACGTATAACGCATAACGTATAACGCATAACGTACAACGTATAACGTATAGCGTATAACGTATAACGTATAACGTATAACGTATAACGCATAACGTATAACGCATAACGTATAACGTATAACGTGTAACGTATAACGTATGACGTATCACGTATAAGGTATGACCTATAACGCATAACGTACTATATAACCTATAACGTCTAACGCATAACGTATAACGTATAACGTATAACGTATAACGTATAACGTATAACGTATAACGTATAACGTATAACGTATAACGTATAACGTATAACGTATAACGTATAACGTATAACGTATAACGTATAACGTATAACGTATAACGTATAACGTATAACGTATAACGTATAACGTATAACGTACAACGTATAACGTATAACGTATAACGTATAACGTATAACGTATAACATATAACATATAACGTATAACGTATAACGTACAACGTATAACGTACAACGTATAACGTACAACGTATAACGTACAACGTATAACGTACAAAGTATAACGTATAACGTATAACGTATAACGTATAACGTATAACGCATAACGTATAACGCATAACGTACAACGTATAACGTATAACGTATAACGTATAACGTACAACGTATCACGTATAACGTATATCCTATAACGCATAACGTATAACGTATAACGTATAACGTATAACGCATAGCGTACAACGTATAACGTATAAAATGTAACGTCTAACGTTTAACGTATAACGTATAACGCATAACGTATAACGTAGAACGTATAACGTATAACATATAACGTCTAACGTATAACGTATAACGTATAACGAATAGCGTATAACGTATAACGTATAACGTATAACGCATATCCTATATCGCATAACGTATAACGTATAACGTATAACGTATAGCGTACAACGTATAACGTATAAAATGTAACGTCTAACGTTTAACGTATAACGTACAACGTATAACGTATAACGCATAACGTATAACGTACAACGTATAACGTATACCGTATTATGCATAACCTATAACGTCTAACGTATAACGTATAACGTATATCGTATAACGTATAACGTATAACGTATAACGTATAACGTATAACGTATAACGTATAACGTATAACGTATAACGTATAACGTATAACGTATAACGTATACCGTATAACGTATAACGTCAAACGTATAACGTACAACGTATAACGTATAACGTATAACGTATAACGTATAACGTATAACATATAACGTTTAACGTATAACGTATAACGTATAACGTATAACGTATAACGTACAACGTATCACGTATAACGTATATCCTATAACGCATAACGTATAACGTATAACGTATAACGTATAGCGTACAACGTATAACGTATAAAATGTAACGTCTAACGTTTAACGTATAACGCATAACGTATAACGTATAACGAATAACGTATAACGTATAACGCATAACGTATAACGTATAACGTATAACGTATAACGTATTACGTTTAACCTGTAACGTCAAACGTATAACGTATAACGCATAACGTATAACGTACAACGTATAACGTATAACGTATAACGTATAACGTATAACGAATAACGTATAACGTATAACGAATAACGTATAACGTACAACGTATAACGTATAACGTATAACGTATAACGAATAACGTATAACGTATAACGAATAACGTATAACGTACAACGTATAACGTATAACGTATAACGTATAACGCATAACGTATAACGCATAACGTACAACGTATAACGTATAACGTATAACGTATAACGTACAACGTATCACGTATAACGTATATCCTATAACGCATAACGTATAACGTATAACGTATAACGTATAACGTATAGCGTACAACGTATAACGTATAAATTGTAACGTCTAACGTTTAACGTATAACGTATAACGCATAACGTATAACGTAGAACGTATAACGTATAACATATAACGTCTAACGTATAACGTATAACGTATAACGAATAGCGTATAACGTATAACGTATAACGTATAACGCATATCCTATATCGCATAACGTATAACGTATAACGTATAACGTATAGCGTACAACGTATAACGTATAAAATGTAACGTCTAACGTTTAACGTATAACGTACAACGTATAACGTATAACGCATAACGTATAACGTACAACGTATAACGTATACCGTATTACGCATAACCTATAACGTCTAACGTATAACGTATAACGTATATCGTATAACGTATAACGTATAACGTATAACGTATAACGTATAACGTATAACGTATAACGTATAACGTATAACGTATAACGTATAACGTATAACGTATACCGTATAACGTATAACGTCAAACGTATAACGTATAACGTATAACGTATAACGTATAACGCATAACGTATAACGTACAACGTATAACGTATAACGTATAACGTATAACGTATAACGTATAACGTATAACGAATAACGTATAACGTATAACGTATAACGTATAACGTACAACGTATAACGTATAACGTATAACGTATAACGTATAACGCATAACGTATAACGCATAACGTACAACGTATAACGTATAGCGTATAACGTATAACGTATAACGTATAACGTATAACGCATAACGTATAACGCATAACGTATAACGTATAACGTGTAACGTATAACGTATGACGTATCACGTATAAGGTATGACCTATAACGCATAACGTACTATATAACCTATAACGTCTAACGTATAACGTATAACGTATAACGTATAACGTATAACGTATAACGTATAACGTATAACGTATAACGTATAACGTATAACGTATAACGTATAACGTATAACGTATAACGTATAACGTATAACGTATAACGTATAACGTATAACGTATAACGTATAACGTATAACGTATAACGTATAACGTATAATGTAAACGTATAACGTATAACGTATAACGTATAACGTATAACGTATAACGTATAACGTATAACGTATAACGTATAACGTATAACGTATAACGTATAACGTACAACGTACAACGTATAACGTATAACGTATAACGTATAACGTATAACGTATAACGTATAACGTATAACGTACAACGTATAACGCACAACGTATAACGTACAACGTATAACGTACAAAGTATAACGTATAACGTATAACGTATAACGTATAACGTATAACGTATAACGTTTAACGTATAACGTATAACGTATAACGTATAACGTATAACGTACAACGTATCACGTATAACGTATATCCTATAACGCATAACGTATAACGTACAACGTATAACGTATAGCGTACAACGTATAACGTATAAAATGTAACGTCTAACGTTTAACGTATAACGCATAACGTATAACGTATAACGAATAACGTATAACGTATAACGTATAACGTATAACGTACAACGTATAACGTATAACGTATAACGTATAACGCATAACGTATAACGCATAACGTATAACGTATAACGTATAACGTATAACGTATAACGTTTAACGTATAACGTATAACGTATAACGTATAACGTATAACGTATAACGTATAACGAATAACGTATAACGTATAACGTATAACGTATAACGTATAACGTATAACGTATAACGTACAACGTATAACGTATGACCTATGACGCATAACGTATAACGTATAACGCATAACGTACAACGTATAACGTACAACGTATAACGTATAACGTATAACGTATAACGTATAACGTATAACGTATAACGTATAACGTATAACGTATAACGTATAACGTATAACGTATAACGTATAACGTATAACGTATAACGTATAACGCATAACGTATAACGCATAACGTATAACGTATACCGTATAACGTATAACGTATAACGAATAACGTATAACGTATAACGTATAACGTATAACGTATAACGTATAACGTATAACGTACAACGTATAACGTATGACATATGACGCATAACGTATAACGTATAACGTATAACGTATAACGTATAACGTATAACGTATAACGTATAACGTATAACGCATAACGTATAACGTATAACGTATAACGTATAACGTATAACGTATAACGTATAACGTATAACGAATAACGTATAACGCGTAACGTATAACGCATAACGTATAACGTATAACGTATAACGTATAACGTATAACGTTTAACGTATAACGTATAACGTATAACGTATAACGTATATCGTATAACGTATAACGTATAACGAATAACGTATAACGTATAACGTATAACGTATAACGTATAACGTATAACGTGTAACCTATAACGTATAACGTATAACGTATAACGTATAACGTATAACGTACAACGTATCACGTATAACGTATAACGTATAACGCATAACGTATAACGCATAACGTATAACGTATAACGTATAACGTATAACGTATAACGTTTAACGTATAACGTATAACGTATAACGTATAACGTATAACGTATAACGTATAACGTATAACGAATAACGTATAACGTATAACGTATAACGTATAACGTATAACGTATAACGTAT